>NC_089755.1:21950176-22010176 GCF_040412425.1 Macrobrachium rosenbergii
CATTAGTCTCTTTGGTACTAATCCGGGAGAATGAATAACAAGTTCATCGTTGAGATAGGAAATTCCACTGAATCACTGTCTAATTTCAAAATGGAAAGGTTTACAAAGACAGTCATGGTTTATATTAATAAAGTCTCAATGAGCCTTTCGCGAGAGATGTCATTTCTTCTTATGCTGTTTGGATGGGGTGAGGTGATTACGAAAAAATGAACATGTTTAGGAGCTTAGATTATATACTGTATATAGTAAGGTCTGTGTTATTCATGAAATCGGAAATTGAAAATCTGGCCCGTTTTGAAGAAGGGCCAATGATGTAAAATATGGACATGTTGAAAATGGATCTTATATCGTATAACAGGAGATAGTTGGTGCCATGTAATGCAGGCCTGCCTGTTCGCATCAGAAGACGACAGTTGGCAGAAACAAATACTTTCAGTGCTGGCGGGTATGATAAGGGGATAAATATCGATGGAGGAATAAGGAAACGTTGGTAGGCGAGAAAATGTAAACAAACCTTAGTAGGCAAACAAAATGTAAACAAACTATGGTAAAAAAAGAAAAACTTTTTTTTTTCCATGTATAGCCTACAATATGAACAGGCATCTGGATCAATAGGAAGATTAATTGAACACTGGATTTATGCTACATTCCGCGAAAGCTACATTTTATTGTAGATAAAATAATAAATGATTTTTGTTCGTATTTATGGAAATTCTCGGGATACATTTGTTGCATCAGACTGTTATTGAGCGATTTATTGCTCTAAACTGGTGTTTAGACATTTACGGTTATGGGTGTCAGACACATTGTATTATTTGCCAAGTGGAAAAATAAAAAGTTCCTTACCCTACAAACCTCTTACAGTCCATGATTAGTTATAAATATCCCCCCTTATTAAAAGTGCTAAGATTAAATGGAAGAGAGAGAGAGAGAGAGAGAGAGAGAGAGAGAGAGAGAGAGAGAGAGAGAGAGAGAGAGAGAGAGAGAGAGAGAGTAAACTTAAACAACAGGGAACCTATCCGTTGTACAAAATCTAGTGTAAAATATTGCATGCAGCACAGTTTATAATTAGATTTCTTCTAAAACGAAGACAACATAAATAAACTAAGTATTTCCAACGCTTTTATTTATATCTGGAAATTGATATTTCCCAGTCTCGTAAATGACAAATAAAACTGTGTGTTAAAGGTCAAGGTGTTCACATTTGATAGTTTATTGGCAGAATTGTGGATAATTTCACTGGCATTGGAGTGTAACTAATGGATAATCTAACTTATACTTACTATCAGAAAAAATGTTGGCATCAATAATTATGTATAAAAAAGAATATTGATAAAGAAGTCAATATTGACAGTATCAGGAAGTTTCCAACCATTGGTGGTAAAATTTCTTTTGTTTCCAGAATGTGGATTTCCTGAATCCTTTTCAGTGGAGGGTTAATCTTCAAAAAAAAAAAAAAAAAAAAGGCGAAGGAATCCATTGACAAAGTGATTTAATTATAAAAATAGTTATTGCTATAATTATAAGTTGTAGCCCTTAAGCCCCCTGATCTCAACCCCTTGGGGAGTGGGGGGGCGCCATAGGGACTCACAGCAGGGATTGAATGCACTTTTTTTACCTTCCATCTCTGCACTGGGTTCAACCAAAGTTGGGGATCCCTCGTCCTTACACTAATCCATCTTTTATGTTTTTCTACATTCCGCTTCTTTTATCATTGACGACATTTGCATGGCACCGAAATATGGAAAAGACTGCTCTTATAACTAAGAGGGATGGTGAAAGTGGACGGCATGCCTCTCCGACTGTAAAACTGGAGTACCTGGCGTGATCGAGTGAGGCGAAACTTTTGTCAAACCTTGTCCTTAGTGCTGGGTCCGATCTCGACGAACTGACGACCCCTAAGGCACTGAGGGTAAGGTATATATCCAGGTGAGGATCCTAGTGCAGTTACCACTGTGGGTCTAGTTCCTCATTGGACGGGTTGGTATCGTTCTCGGCTAGCACTCTGCTGGGCCCGCGTTCGATTCTGCGACCGGCCAACGAAAAATTAGAGAAATTTATCTCTGGTGATAGAAATTCATTTCTCGTTATGATGTGGTTCGGATTCCACAATAAGCTGTAGGTCCCGTTGCTAGGTAACCAGTTGGTTCTTAGCCACGTAAAATAAATCTAATTCTTCGGGCCAGCCCTAGGAGAGCTGTTAATCAGCTCAGTGGTCTGGTTAAACTAAGGTATACTTAACCACTGTGGGTGACAATATTGCCCCTCACTCTGTTGGGCCTACTTGGTGAGAGGGACCTCCATCCTGGATGAAATTCAAATACATCGTCATATGATGACACAACCTGAAAATCTTTTGACCTCTGACTTGCCAGTGGACGACTCTGAAGGACACTCAATTCAGATAAGTAAATCCCATACTGAAGGCCAAGAAAAACTAGATATAGACAAGACCCAGCCTTGACACACTTTGACTCCTCCTTTGGAAGTGGAAGTTCGTCAAGGTTCCTGACCTTAGCAACAGACAGAAAAATATCGGCTTTAAAATGAGAAAATTCCTTATTAAATAGACATTCAACTTCTGAAATGTCCTTCAGTCAGATAAAAAAAACCTTATATGGTAAATAGAAACCACAACATAAAAACCACTCAGAAAATTACATGACTGTAACAAACATTGACAATATGAAGGTAAAAAAAAACATGATAGTACGAACAGTGTACAGGGCATTATTGTACTTCCTGATAATAATGAAGAACCAGTTAAAAAGAATATATTATTGGATGCCCTTAAAAAGAGGTACAACATCGTGCAAGACTGTGAAATATATAACATAACAAGTAGACAAAGTGAGAGACAAACATTGAGAATAACAAAAATAAAATTTGAAGGTCAAGAATTACCCTTAGTTTTTAGAGTTTTGGGTCAAAATAGAGAAATAAAACAGTATGCTCCAAAATCACTACAGTTCCAGAACTGTAGTTAGTATGGACATACAAAGAAAAATTGCCGAAATACACCTGTATGGGCGTATTGTGGATCTAAAGAGCATGCCACACAGTGGATGTGCGGTGAACCAAATGCGTAAACTGTGGGCAAAATCATCATGCAAGGTCTAAGGAATACAGAATTGAAATTACTGCAGGAAAGAACAGGAATGCATGTAAAAGAAGCCAAATTAGAATTGAAAGTTAGAGGAATGCATGATCCCGTTAGGAAACGTACCTTTTCTACTATAAAAAAATATCCGGTAATGAAACAAAAATGGAAATAGGTAAGGGTAACAAAACCCTGATAGATAAATCCCAAAGAATGTTAATTACCTAACATGAAGAAACTAAAATAGCAAAGAACCAAGAAACTAATATGGATAATATTTGTTCAAGTTCATTTGCGATATTAAGACACATAGAAGCACAAGAAGATAATGCATGCACTACAGAAATGATAGAAGAAAGTCGTAATGAACTGGAGGCTAAAGATAAAATGAGGCCTTTAGAGAGAACTCCATCCAAAACCAAAAAAAAAAAAAAAACTACTATTATTAGTAAAACTAAAAACAAGAGACCAGAAGAAAGAACATAAACCTTAAAAGAATAACAATATACTCCTATTTCCTAAAATAATAGTAAAACCAATAGAAGCAGATACCCAAAACATCGAAGAAATAGTAGAGGAACAAACCAGTGACAAGGATGATTATGTGAAGGGAGAAGAGATTACGCAATCGCCAATAAATGGTGGAGCAAGACTTAACGGAAAAAGGGATACATGAAAATACTTGTGGATGTAATGAATATTTCATTGAATTGTGCAACAAAAACAGAAACATAACAAAAGATAGTTTAACAAACACTATAAGAAATTTTATAGAGTAAAGAAATAAAGAAACTACTGGGTTAGACACTCACGGAGAGGGCTGTATGTGAATTGGACACCTAATATGTTATAAATAAAAACAAACGTCGTGAATAAAATATTAGAAAAATGGAATTTGATAATTCAACAAAGAGAAAATAAAAATTGAAAACTATAACGTAATATTTTCAATAATTATATTATACAGTGGAACACAAATGGTTGAGGAGAAATACAACGATTACATAAAGAAAATACGAACCAATGATATTATGTTTACAACATGTTAACAAAACAGTATCAACAGTAGGTAAATACACCTTAGCATCTGCATCTAGAGAAGACTGAAATTTAGTTCCAGCCATAAATGTACATAAAGTATGGCATGACAAAGTGCCTGTAAACATTACTGACTTACAAATATCAGTTATTAAAATACGAATAAAAAACGATAATTATGTAATTTATAATTTATACAAATAACCTAATAAAATAAAACACTCATTAGGGGGACGATTAGGTAATCTGTATTAAAAAATCAATAAAATGAATAAAACATTACCGATATTAGAAGGAAATTTACAAAAAATTATTATATTACTAGATATTGATACATTAAAACCTTTATACATCAAAATATCTGCAACATTTTTTAAAAAGTAATTCAAGGAAGAACCATTTCATGGAGCGAATATATATTAAATCTCTATAATAATACTTCCATACAAAAAATATGCTAAAAAAATCAGAAAAGTAAAAGGTACCCATGTTAAACCACCTAGACATGCTATATTAAAAATGGAAAAAGAATAATCGATCTGAGAGAAATAAGTAACGTAATAGTAGAAAGGCTTAGCAAATGTAAGTAGTGATACAAATTTAGATGAACGCTTCCTCACAAAGAAAAAATAACAGAATTAATAACAATAAATCTGAAACAATAGAAGATACATATTATTAAAAAAATCTGATATGGAAGAGTTGGAATACGCTCTCTTGAATAGTTCTGTAATCGTTTATGGATTCGAAATTTATTTCCTGATGAATGGCAAAATGCTATAATAATTCCTATCCCCAAACCTGAAAAGGATCCCAGTAATGTAATAATTACAGACCAATTTCTTTAACAAGTTGCTTATGCAAATTACTAGAGAAAAAGGTAGATGCTCGACTAATGTGGGACATTCAAGAAAATAAAATGTTTACTCGGGTAACATTGTAATAGATCTACATTATGTAATAGATCTACATTCGATTCTCTAACTTAAAAGACCACATACGTAGAGGATCTGAACGAAAACAAATTACCGTAGCTGTCTTTTTTTCCATTGAAAAAGCATTTGACACTGCATGGAGGTATGCGATGAAAAAGCATATGATACTGCGTGGAGGTATGCAGTATTAAAAAGTGACATAAAATTAGTATCCGTGGACATTTAGCTAGGTTTATCCAAAACTTCTGACAGATCGTACTTTTCAGGTGAGAAGTGATGATGTTTTGTCAATTCATTTCCACGTAAAAATGGTGTTCCACAGGGAGGCGTCCTTAGTGGCACACTGTTTACCTTCGCAATAAATATCGGTAATAATCTACCTATTGGAATTAAAAGTAACCTGTATATGGATGATTTTACCATATATTATTCAGCATCTCGCATGAAACATGCTGAACGAATCATTAATAAAAGCATGATAAAAATAGCTGTATGGGCCTTATCTGTAGGCTTTAAGTTTTTCATAGATAAAACTCAGGCAGTCATGTTTTACAAAAATACAACGTGGAAAAAATGTGAAGAAATAGATTTAAAAATCAGAGACTATATACCAATTTGCCAAACAGTAAATGTTTTGGGATTAGTATTTGATATTCATTTGAACTGGAAAGCCCACATAACATACATGAAATCAAAATGTAAAAGAGCATTAAATCTAATAAAAAAACTGTCTAACACTACTTGGGGAGCAGATAGACATACCCTAACCATACTGTATAAAGCGACAGTGTTGTCTGCCACTTAAAAACATTAGATCCAGTTCACAACGAAGGCCTTCGAATGTGTTCAGGGGCCTTTAGATCATCACCAACCTCATCTTGTTGAATGTGGTGGATTACCATTGTCTCTCCTTAGAAAATTAATAACAAGACTCATCAACAGCAACATAATAACAGAACAATTAACAATAATGCCATCAGTTACAATAGTATTTACATTATTTACAAAAATTACATTGAAATTGTAGATAAACCTAACCAATATCATCCAGAAAACGCCGGAAGCAGCTGGTCAATAAGGTGGAGCTGGCGCACCTTATAAGGCATATAAGAAACACACAAGGTTTGCCACAGCAACTTTGGGTGGACAGTTAGGATGGATTTAGAAATTACAAAAAAAAAGGGGGAAAGTGAACAAAACAGAGGAAAAATGCCTGATTATACACTCATGCAAGGCCATGGTATAAAGACTATGGCACAGTCCAAGGGTGGAGAACAAGATTTCTATTCAGAGCAACGTTCTCGTAGAAGGGTTGCGTACAAAGGCTGAAGGGTCCCTTCCACCCGCTGGTTTGATTTCGAAGTTTCCTTCTCTGAAAGAGCTGCCTGCCAAGGCTCAAGAGTCTCTTCTATCCTAGCTCATGTAGGCAGGGACATCACATCCTGATGTGAATGATGCTAAAGTAAAGCCACATTATATATTTATATATATATATATATATATATATATATATATATATATATATATATATATACAGTATATATATAATGTATATAATACATATATACAATATATATATTTATATATTTATATTCCCCTCGAGTAGGACGCCTTGACGAGGTGAGGGCTAAGGGACCCTGGCCTTTGGGCCCGGGTCCTGACGAATCATCCTACATAGTTTTTGGTTTAAATGGCGTGGACATTTCCACATTCGCAAAATTTTACTGCTTAGGTGAGTCTGAGAAGGGATCGTTTTTTGGAAGGGGTTCGCATTCGAAGCTAATTGTGGGAGTTGTGGTGGTTGAGTCGCCACCGAGATAGTTTGGACCTAAGAGATGGTGATGGGATTTTTCCCACTGCTATCTTGAGGGCGGAACCATCTCTGGGGATCAGCCCATCGGAATCCAGGGGCTGTTTTTGGAGGTGGGACTCCTGGCTTTTGTCCGGAAGCCCACGAGTACGGTTGGAGTGGGGAGTCAGTCCCCATTAGTGGGGCAGAACTCCCAGCAGGCGGATTGGCTTATACCTGGGCCACTGCAAGCGTACTGGTGCTATCCTGAAAGGGTAGGGTATGGGGTGGACTGTTGGGAGTCAACTCTCACTTGTGCCATTGGTGGAGAATGCGAATACCTGACTGATCTACAATACTTTCTTGATATGACCAAGCAGTTTTGGGTGGGTGGATGAACCAGTTTGTGTGTGGTGGTCTGATGTGTGCATGCTTGGCTTCTTGGGGTCTCTTCGTGGGCTTTGGGAGTGTGTTGGGGTGGGGAAGCTGAGCAGTAGAGCTGCCCAGTTTGTCCTTTTTGATATGCTGTCGGGGTCTGTGCGGGGGCTCTTGGGTGTCGGGTGTGCACTTTTTGGACCTTTGCATGTGGACTGGTTTAAACTTATGGATTTGGCTTTTAGTTCTCCCTCCCCTGGATCCGACGACTTAACGGCACTGGCAACGACTTCTGGCATGAACATGGCTACGGGCTTGGCTGTTGGACAGAACCAAACACTGAGACACCAGGGTGTTAATAAATCTGGTGGATTTGATTCAAATAATAGGGTCCTTTATTGCACTAATGTAAACTTATCATTAGATTACGAATGTTTATACAGTGTAGTGAAGCAATTCGGCAAAGTGGAAAGAATTAAATTAATTCTAGAAAAAGATAAGCAGTCATTTTTGCTTTTATCAAATTTTCCTCTCCCTTGGAAGCTAGTGAGGCACAACAAAGACTCCATGGCCACATTCTAAATGACTCAGTTGTCAGCACGAAAGTGTTTTCAGTGAAAAACTTGAATGATGAGCCATTTGACTTTGTTCCAAAGGCTGAAGAACATGGACCAGTCCCATGTACCAGAGCTCTTCCTCCCCCTTTATGGCATGTTGCTATCTACAAGGAGGGAGGAAAAATTTGATAAAAGCTGCTGACTGCATTGAGAGCAAGGTTGGTTCCATTCCCATTGGAAATTTGAAACGGTATGGAAAGAACCTTCTAATAAAAGCTGGAAATGAGACTCAAGCAGTTCTGTTAGCTAACTTTAAACCTCCTGAAAGTGGAAATATTGAATCTATTTCATCTCACAGATTTTTAATACACTGAAAGGAGTAGTTTACTCAAAAGATTTGCATGTTTTTAAAGAGGAAGAGATTCTCCATCGATGCCCTCCTTGTGTATCTCATGTAAAAACTGGGTGGTGATGCAGCTATCCTTTTAACCTTCTCTTCCAATTACCTACCTGATACCATCATTGTTGGCCATGAGAGGATGCAGGTTAAAAAATATAAAAGAAGTCCTAGACAGTGTCGCAAATGCTTTGAATATGGCCACATTCAAAACTCTTGCGATAACAATAAAAGATGTCCTGTGTGCTCTGCAGGGCACGATAATTTTGATGATTGTAAAGCAGCCTGATACTGTTTTCTTTGCAAGGGTGATCACACACCAAACTCTAGGGCTTGTCCCAGATATAAATTTGAACAAGAAGTGTTGGCAGTGGCAGATAATGAACATATTAGCATTAGTGAAGCAAAGCGCACGGTAATGGGGGCAAACAAAAGTGCCAACACTACGTATGCTTCTGTAATAAAACTTATGAAAACTTCCAACAATGTAAGGCCACCAATAACTGTGTCTGATGGAAGATATCACAAACCTGGTATTTCTCGAACCATAAATAATAATGAAAATCTCCAAACTGGTGAGAAACTTTCGTCAGCAAGTGCTTTGAAGTCCAATACCAAAAATTGTACTTCCAAAAGCACAGAAAATTTATCTTCCACCACATCCACAGCTGTCGATTCATCTCCAAAAATAAGGGTGCCAAAATCAGCCAATAATTCAGGAAAATATTCTGAAAATACTTCAAACCAAAATAAGCTAAAGGAACAATCCCAATTAGATAGAGCTAGTTCAGAGCCATCAATCGCCACAGCCACAAACAAAAATAATAATAAAACTACGGTTGCAACTACCAAGAAACGCACAAGAAATAGTTCCCAAATAATGATAATTTTATAATAAAAACTTCAAATGGGTTCAGTGTTTTGGAAGACATCTCTCCTCCTAGAAAGGTGGTTCCAAAAGTAGTTTCAGAACAAAAACATCTGAGTTCAATTCAGTCTTGCCGCCCTAAGACAAATAGGATTAGTGGTGCACAGAACCACAGCAATAATTCTGAACATCAGGTTCATAATAAAAAATATGAAGATCAACCAAAGACCCTGAACACCAATTCAGATGAAAAGGGATTAAGAAAACAATCTCTAATAAAGGAGAATTTTCTACTCCACCCTAGGAACAGTACTTCCCCTCCAAGGAGTGGGAAGTAGCACATTTTACCACCTTAGCATTCTTGCTCGATATTCTTCAGTGGAACTGTAAAGGTCTCAGAGCCCGTACAGAAGACCTTAAAGTTTTAATGCATGAATTTAATCCAGGGATTATATGCCTACAGGAAACAATGTTAGGCAACTCTGTTTATAATCCTGGACTAAATTATTCAATATTTAAATCATATCCCCCAATTGGTGATCGTGCCCATGGAGGTGCTGCAATTATTATTAATAAATCTCTACAGCACTCCACAATACAATTAAATACAACACTACAAGCTGTCGCTATTTCAGTCATTTTGGAAAAGAGGATAACAATCTGCTCCTTATACCTTCCACAGACCTTGATTTTAACATTGGAGATATTCAGTCGTTAATTGACCAACTTCCAGCTCCTTTACTTCTGCTAGGTGATTTCAATGCCCACAACCCCTTTGGGGAAGTCGGTTTTAGATAGTAAAGGGAAATTAATCGAAGACCTTATTGACAGGAATGATGTTACCCTGTATACTAATGGGTCAGTGACTTTCCACAACATTCACGATAATCATTTCTCTGCACTGGACCTTAGTATTTCTTCAACTAGTATCCACCTTGATTTTAATTGGTCTGTTAATGAAGATTTAAATGGAAGTGATCACTACCCGATCCATTTGAAATATGCTCTGAATGCTCCATCTGAAGTTTTACCTAAGTGGAAGGTAGAGGATGCAGACTGGGATAAATTTAGTAAGGGTGTCAATCTAGATAGGGAGTTTGAGTCCTTTCATTCTTATCTAGATGTCTATGATTACTTTATTGAATCTACTTTGAAGAGTGCTGAAAGCTCGATTCCAAAAACAAAAGGCAAACCTTGTAGACCTGCAGTTCCCTGGTGGAATAAGACATGTGGTGTTCTGAGAAAAGTGACTAGGAAATGCTACAGACGTTACAAAACTAGTGGCTCCCCTCACTCTAAATTAATCTACAAACGTGCTTTTAGCGAAGCAGCGGCGCTTTATAAAAAAAGCCAAAAGAGAATGTTGGCTTTACTATATTAATGGAATAAACTCCAAGACCCACTAAGAGTGGTGTGGCGCAAAATAAGGAAACTGAGTGGAAAATTTGTAGCGTCACCATTGCCCTCATTAAAAATAAATGACACTCTAATCACAGAGCCCACTGAAGTTGCCAATGAGCTAGGAAAATACTTTTCTAAAGTTTCCAGCCTAACAATTACTCTCAGAATTTCAAAGAATTAGGAATTCTGAAATGTGTCTGAAGTTTGATTCAGGGAAAATCTGAACCATACAACTACAAATTTTCCCTAAGAGAACTTCATCGTGAGGCGCTCTCCTCAAGTGAATCCACAGCTCCAGGTGAGGATACAATCATATATGAAATGCTGAAACACCTCCCAGATGATGCCAAAAATATTTACTGAAGATTATAAACAAAATATGGGAAACTGGAATTTTACCCAAGGACTGGAAAATATCCATAATTGTCCCTGTTAAAAAGCCTAATAAAGATGCTTCCCAAGCCACCAGCTATAGACCAATAGCTCATACCAGCTGTGTATGTAAGCTGATGGAGAAAATGATAAATACTAGACTGGTTTGGCACCTGGAGACCAAAGGATTACTATTGCCATTTCAATTTGGTTTCAGAAAAAACCGCTCCACCCTTGATCCCTTGCTGAGGCTGACCAACCAAATCCAGCAAGGATTCGCCAAAAAGTGTCAGACCATTGGCATATTTTTTGACTTGGAGAAAGCATATGACACTACCTGGAGAATTGGCATCATGAAACAATTGCAAAAGGTGGCATATGTGGAAGAATGGTCAGGTTTATATATTCCTTTTTATCAGACAGACTTTTTAAGGTAAGAGTGGGAAACTCCTTCTCCCAACCTTTTATGCAGGAGGAAGGAGTTCCCCAAGGAAGCGTTTTAAGTGTAACACTTTTTCAGTGGCAATAAATAGTGTGATTGAAAAAATCTCGCCCCATGTTAAATGCTCGCTTTTTGTCGATGACCTTGCAATATACTGCACAGGATATGATTCCTTGTCTGTATGTAAACATTTGCAAAGGTCTATTAATGCTATTACTAAGTGGGCTGATGAGAATGGTTTCAAATTCTCCTCTTCCAAAACAGTTGCAGTAAGATTCACCAGGTGCCGGCGTGTGGAAGGGTTCCCACTTAGTTTAAAAGGGTCCATCCTTCCTTACGAGTGAAGTTAAATTTCTGGGGATGACTATTGACCATAAATTAACATGGGCTAGCCACATAAATGCCCTAAAGTTTAATGTTAAACAATCTATGAATATTTTAAAGGTTGTCTCTGGATTTAGTTGGGGGCTGATAAGAAATCCCTTCTGAGGCTATATGACTCTCTGTGTCGATCTAAGCTAGACTATGGCTGTCAGATTTATTCCCTCAGCCTGTAAAACCAAGCTAAAGGAACTGGATGTTGTACACAACATGGGGTTGAGAATATGCTCAGGGGCTTTTAGAACTTCGCCTGTTGAAAGCATTTATGTCGACACAGATCATTTACCCCTTGATCTAAGAAGGCAAGAGCTAGGGTTGCGATACATGGCTAGAATGAAAAGTGCTCCCAAAAATCCCTCCTTTCAAGCACTAAAGGAAACAGACTCTCGAAGTTTTTCTGGTACAAGAGCTTCTAAACCATTCCAAATTCGACTGAATGAGGATGTTAGGAATAATCACCTTAAATCCCAGAAAGTCCTGGAAGTAGAATATCCTGTAAATCCTCCATGGCTTATCCCAGAAGCATCAATATGTAAGAAACTGTTTAACAAAAGGACTGCACTGTAGAAGAGATTAGGGAAAATTCTTAGAGCACGATGTTACCCATACTAATTTTACAAAAATTTATACAGATGGATCTAAGTCAGATAGTGGTGTTGGTTGCGCTGTTATCCTTGGTGATACAGCGTACACAGCTAAATTACCTGACTCTGCATCAATATTTACTGCCGAATTAACAGCCGTAGTGTCTGCCCTAGATTTAGTTTTTCAGAGTAGTGACTCTAATTTTGTCATATACTCAGACTCTAGAAGCACCTTAGAAGCTATTAAAAATTTAATAGCTTTCATCCATTAATTCAAAAAGTTCAGGAGTGGCTTTTTCGTATATATTGTCGACGTAAATCAGTCTCTTTCTGTTGGGTCCCTTCTCACGTGGGGATTCGCGGAAACGAGATGGCAGACAGGGAAGCGAAAGCTGCTAGTATTTTATCAGAAATCTCTTTTAGAAAAGTGCCTCATACAGATCTAAAAGGTCCCATTAGATCTTATGTTTTATAAATGGCAAGAAAGGTGGACTCCTCCCTTCTTGCCAATAATAGAAATATAGAAATATTAAGGATAATGTACTACACCGTGGTCTTCGTCATTCCAGCTTGACAGACGAACAGAGGTTATTTTAACGAGATTAAGGATTGGGCACACTCGTCTGACCCATCAGTTTATTTTTGAAGGAAGCAGCCCTCCAGAGTGTACTTACTGTGACGAGACACTAACAGTGGAGCACACTCTGGTGGTCTGCCGCAGATATTTTAACCAAAGAGAGAGATATTTTCAGGGTAAATCCTGTCTGATATTTTAGGAGATAAAGCAGATATTTCTGCTATCATCTCTTTTTTTAAAGTGTATTAAAATTTTTAACGATATTTAATTTTATTTAATAATTTATTACATCACGTAGAATATTAATGACATTAATTTTTTTATGTATATAGCACATCATTCATTAAACTTCATACCCTTTATTTATTGGTCACATCACTTCATTTTATTTATTAATCATTTCCTTCATGAATTCATAACTTTAACATAATTTATTTTCTTTCCATTACGGCGCTGAATGGCCTTGTTGGCTAGTGCCTGGGCTTTTGCCTAAATATCATACATCCATCCATCTATATATTTATATTGTATATAATATATATTTGTATATATATATATATATATATATATATATATATATATATATATATACTGTATATATATATATACAGTACAGTAGTTTATACATATAGATATTTATATATATATATATATATATATATATATATATATATATATATATATATATATATATATATATATATATATATATAATGTCCATATATATGTATATATATTATCAGTATGTAAATTTAAATATGTATATATATTATATATATGTATATATTATATATATATATATATATATAATATATATATATATATATATATATATATATATATATATATATATATATATATATATATATCAATATACAAATATACAGTATATATGTATGTATGTGTCTATAAAGTATATATTATATAATATATATATATATATATATATATATATATATATATATAATATATATATATAATATATATATATATATAATATATATATATATAATATATATATATATATATATATATATATATATATATATATATATATATATATATATATATATATATATATATACTACTAACCAACCCAGTACTGCCTAGGAAAACTCAGAATAACAGCAGATAAAATTCTCTCTCTCTCTCTCTCTCTCTCTCTCTCTCTCTCTCTCTCTCTCCTCTCCCTAATGCCCTCTCTACTCTCTCTCCTCTCTCTCCTCCCTAATGCCCTCTCTACTCTCTCTCTCTCTCTAATGCCCTATCTACTTCTCTCTCTTTCTCATTTCCTCTCCCTGTCACTCTCGCTCACTCTCTCCCTTTCCTGTTAAGATAGTTGCTTTAGTTACATTGCCCAGCATTTTTGATGTTTTATATTCAACCCCTCTCACCCCCAATTCCTACTGGGGCTGAACTTGGTCTTAAAGGGCATCGTGAGTGTCACTGTTCATCTCAGCGACTTCGAAAACTATGAACTAGACACTAATATATGTCATTTTTGACATTTTACTTTTCACCTCTTCTCAACCCTCTTTCCTATCGGGGCTGAACTTGGACTTAAAGGTATTGGGAGTGCCACTATTCATTTCAGTAACTTCGAAAATTATGAATTAGACATTAATATCTGTTGTTTTCTGTTATTTTCACATGTCACCCGGTTCCCACACCCAACGCCTCTTGGGTGCCAGAGATGTCTTACCCCCACAGAATTCTTTTCCAGATAGTAAGTCATATGTATACCAAGTGTGGTTGAAATTGCTCAATACGTTTCCGAGTTGTGCTGTAACATCCATTTATATTATATTTATATATATATATATATATATATATATATATATATATATATATATATATATATATATTTATATACCTTTATGCTTACATACATACATTAATATTATATATATATATTGATTGTACATTATTATATAAATATATATGTTATCCTATTTGTTGTATATGCTTACATAAAACATTAATTTGTCGTCGTAGTTTTGTTTACATTCTTAAATAATTTAAAAGCCTGAAGTTTTATCCTCTTTAGGCTGAGTTCATATATATCATAAAAACTTAATTTTCGTGTACTTTTGTTTTCTTTTCGCTAAATAATTTAAAAGCCTGAAGTTTTGTAATGTCTTCTTTAGAAGCTGAGTTCATATTTAAGAAATATAAAGTGATTGCTCTGTGTCTTATATGTTATGCAATATAGTTAAATATGCCTAATATGTCAGCTGAAATATTGAATAAATGTGCATTCATATATATATAAAATTATATATAATGTATATATATATAATTTATATATATATAAATGTTATATATAATTATATATATATGTATATATATATATTTATATATATATATATATATGTTTATGTTTATATATATATATATATATATATATATATATATATATATATATATATATATATATATATATAATATTGTCTGTATTACTATCTACAATGAAGTGTCCATATGTGAAAAAGAGGGTAAATTATCAAAGTATTACTATTAACCGAATTTATATCAGATAATTAGAAGCAGATAACCATCATCAGTAAGTAGTAGGGGGGAGAAACAAGATTCTCTCTCTCTCTCTCTCTCTCTCTCTCTCTCTCTCTCTCTCTCTCTCTCTCTCTCAAACACCTGCCTCCCCTTCCCCAGCCCATCCCGTTGATGACAAATGAGGGGGCGTCAATTTTCGTCCCAGACAACTCAGCAAGGCCGAGTGTCTCAATCCCGGCAATTTTTGTTTACACTGCTTCCGTCAGCGATCTCCCGTGGCTGCTCAACGAGATTATCATTTTCTCGCTCTCGCATTTCCTGATGAAGTGTCGAGCAATGGAAACCGAGCACTTTTATCTCCCGAAATTTCATCAGGGAAACAAATTTGCGGATAGAGATTTCCAGTCGATTCTCTCTCTCTCTCTCTCTCTCTCTCTCTCTCTCTCTCTCTCTCTCTCTCTCTCTCATATCTTACCCCACCATCCGATTTTTTTTGGTTATTTTGTTGTTTGGATTGTTTTGCAAGGATAGATGTCCCCCTGTGATGCTGTTAGTATTGTGTCGAACTACTTTTTTTTCTCTGCAAATCCTCTGTTGAAAGAAAACTGTCATAGGTAACTCATTTACTTTAGGTTCGTTGAGAAATTATTAGATGTATAGCAATTTGTTAAGTTAATCTATGTCATTCAGAGTCTTCGTGATCGCAAAGTACCTTGCTACCCTTTCTAAGTGATTTTGTTTAGACAAATCTGTTTTTAGTCGTTGGCTTTCACAGCTTATCTCCCGTAGTTCTTTTTTTCCCCCTGTTGTCAAAGTTTGCTATTTACTTGTGTCTCCTGCTAAGAAAAATAAGGCCACTGAAACTGCTACTCCGTATCTTCAGCCTAACTCTCCATGCATAGTAATTTCGATCTGCTTTTAATTGCACGTGTGTGACCCTGATCATTGCGACGCCAGTTTTACTGAACTTAGTCAAACGATCTTGAGCTAACTGATCGCTCGTAGACCTAGTTTTTAAATTTTCTGTCGACTAGCAGACAAGTTTATTTGGCTCATTTGTTAAAAACACGAATTTTCTTCAGATCTAAGAGTTCCCTAATTAAGAATTTCTTCAAACTTGACTGCTAAGTTACATTAAACACAGATTGCACAAAGGTTTAAAATCCGTTCATAAGGCCAAAAATCTACTTCAGCCACCTCAGGCTAACTACATTTCTTTTTTAATGGAACTATGAAAGAAGTCAATGAATTTCCTCCTTCTCTTTTTATGGCACTGTAATAAATATTTCTTATTTTACAGATTTTTTCTTTACAAACCTATAGATTTTACCGTTCCTCTATGCTATTAGTTACCCATAGATTACTTTCGTTCCTCTAAAGATTACGTCAGGTTTCAAACTCAGCCATGTGTATTTAAAAGAAAATAATTAAAGGTATAGATATGATTTCCTAAGATGATTTTGTAACTGTTATTTATAACTAGATACTGTTTTGCAGGATGATAGTATATATTCACATTTTAGTTAGTAGTATTCACCGTTTGAGTGATAAAATCATCTTGCTTTCTAATAAGATTGTACGCTTCTTTATTTTGTGATTGGTTTAGATTTCTTTGTTTTCGTAATTTTTGGGTGGTGGTTGGTTGATTTTAGATACGACAGTCTTATGCCAGCACTGAACCTTACCATGGGTCCCCCGTAGGTAAGGTCTTCGTTGTTGAAGGGTGTAGAGAGATGGTGTGGATATCTCAACTCAGCAACGAACTGACATGCAAATTTTGGAACGGCCCTGTTTGTTGACACCTCGGAAACATTCACGATTGTCCATTATTGATAAAATATATGTATATATATATATATATATATATATATATATATATATATATATATATATATATATATATATATATATATATATATATATATATATATATATATATATATATATATATATATATATATATACACCATAGCATGAAATTTCGTTTACCCAGAAAGACAGTCAATAGAATGTCATGCATATCTATATTATCACAATAATATACATAATTACAGTGAGAGAGAGAGAGAGAGAGAGAGAGAGAGAGAGAGAGAGAGAGAGAGAGAGAGAGAGAGAGAGGGGGGCGGGGGTCTACTAAGGGAAATTACTAGAGGCTGCTGAAATATTCCTGAGGTGTGGAAGTCTAAAAAACCTACTATCCAATCCTCATTCAATAGAGCAGGATAAGAAAAGCATTCCCAAAGTTTTAAGATGATAAAAAGACGTAATTCGTTCGCCACCTCCCTCGTGAGCCGCCTCCCTTCGCTGATAGAACTCATCTTTCAGTTCCCGTGCTGCAACCAAGACAAGAACCAGAGTAAAGATTGCCCACTGAGATTAAACTATAGATGACTTGAATTCTGAGGCGGGCTTTGTCAGCGTTGCCAACGCCACTCGCGCCCTGTGGCGGAAGAGCCAGCGAGCCGCCACTGCACAGGATGACACAAGGTTGGGACGTCTTAAGGAATAGGGTTTCGTCTTCAATACTTCCTAAGAAATGTTTATTCATAAGTTTTTTGTTGCTTCATTTTTATTAAAGGTTTATTGCAACCTTTTCTCGTACTTTGACTATAGTGGAACGTTGCGTTCTGTTGTGTGTATGGAAACGACTCTCTCTCTCTCTCTCTCTCTCTCTCTCTCTCTCTCTCTCTCTCTCTCTCTCTCTCTGTAAGGTAAAATCGTGCACTTTGGAATGAGGTTGGAGAGACGCATCGGCGCCCGACCAGGAAGGAGATTAGATCCGTCAAGTAATTTAGGACTCAATTCTTGGCTGCAAATATTCATGAAGTTTATGATTCGACTGGAATGTTTATACTCCTGATAATTGATGTTGGGAACTCCTTCGGAATTTTGAGAGACTGTGCTTTGCTTCTTGTCTCTCGTCCGGACGAATTTTGCATCATTTTAGATATTTTTTATGTGAACCGTTTGAAGAACGTAATGGAATTCATATAAAGGCTTTTGAAGGTTAATAAATGGTAATGATTCGCGGTTTTTGCTCAGGAGAAAAAACATAATAAAATATGGTTTGGGTAACAGATAGAAGATATTAAAAAGGCAATATTGGAACGACCTTTCAGAATGATCAGTAATTAATAAAATATCACATTGATGACAATTTTTCATGGCGTAAAAGTAACACTAAAAAATTTAGTATTTGAACAAAATATAGATACTTAATCACTAAATACTGCATTTAAGTCGTCAGATTCAGCCTTTTGAATAGACCAGTAGGGAAAAGGACTCCGACGGGATGAAGGTGAAGGGGCGGCGTTCCCTTCTGAAGACAATGATGGCTGCAGGGCGCAGTTGAAGAGGATTAACACCGAGTTACGGATATATTATTGGTTTGAATCTAAATGGAAATCACTTCGCCAGCGACCACAGCTCTCGTCTTGAGACGCTAGTGAGAGGGAGATGGGGAGGGCGCTTCTTGCACTGAGGGAGATTTGGGTTTTGAGCGTCTTTTGGGTGGATGTCTGGCCTTCTTTTTCTTCGATGACTTTCTCATTTTGATGTTTTAGCGTTGTTTTGTTGTCTTGGTGTTGTTAAGATGTCTGTTGTTTTGTGTCCTTGTGTCGTTTTGATGCCAAGGTGGTGGTGTGATGTTTCGAGTGTTGTTTTGATGAGTTGGTGTCGTTTTGCTGTTTTGATGTTTTGGCGTTGCTTAGATGTTTTTGTGTCGTTTGTGTCTTGTTTCGTTTTAATGTCTCTGTGGTTTTGATGTCTCGATGTTGTTTTGGTGTCTTGAGTATTGATGTGAGGTCTTGGTGTAGTCTGAATGTCCTGGAGTTATAGTGTTGTCGTCTTGGTGGTTTTTTATTGAATGTCTTGGTTTGTGTCGTTTTGGTGTCTCAGTGCTGTTTTTTGTCTCTTGGTGTTCTTTCGTTGTCTCGGTGTCGCTTTGGTATTTCAGCCAATGTTTCGACGACACTTAGACTTTGATCTGAATTTTATTTGTTTTTTCAATTGTTCCCTTTTCCTACTTCGGTTAAATTCCGTTTACCTAGTGTTTGCTTTTTTCATGCAAGATTGAATTATCTTTGATAGCTGAAGCAAATCTATAGAAATCATCAATGTACTTGTTTTTCCCATGTCTCTTAGCATGAGAATTGGAAATTCTTCCTATAAAATAATTTTTTTTATTAGAAATTAAAAGCTATAAATCGTGGGCGAAAAAATAAATACTCTTTTGATTCGTATGGGAAGTTCTCCCAGTGAGTTACGCTATCTGGAACATGCCAAGTATACTATACTTGCGGCTAGCAATTTATTTTTTTGGAGGGGGAGGGGTGGGTGGCGGTAGGGAGAGGAGAATTTGAATTTTCGTTCATTATCATGGCCACAGAAAAATTTATCGGGTTCCGTCAGGAAGTTTCACATTAACTGAATGGTCAAAGTAGTCCGGAACTTTTATATTGCCGTTATAGCCCAAATACCAGAATGAGGGTCGAGTGGGTGAAAAACCCTTCCAAGGCGTTTTAGTGTAATACCTGTTCACACATTCTTCTTCTGAAGATCTTCATGAAAGAAGTATACACTCGTGTATAAGTAAAAGCGGTCGGGAAATGGGTTTATAATACACCACTTTTATGTTATTAGCATTACATACTCATCTCGCCATTTCAGTGATCATATCGGGATGTTTTTATTTTTAGATTAATCGAGTCTTATGGCTGAGCGATATCTTGTTCTTTTAAAGATTGATATATTTCTATTTTATTTTATTGAAAACATGAAGAATGGTAGAGGTTAACACCGCTGTTATAATACGCTATTCATCCATCATCAATTTTTACTATAATTAATTTGGAAACGGCGGCCTCGTTTACAATGTAGGATATATCAGGAATATCACTTAAGGTATCTGCTATTGCCCCTCATGCATTTGACACGATAAGTTGGCATCATAAAAACTGCGGTCATGATCGGGGATTGTTATTCTGAATGGTTTCTGTAAGACAAATAAAAGCCCAGGCAACATACGTACATATTTTTGTATTTCTTTCCTTAACGAATGTATAAATGTCATTAAGCAGTTTCTTGCTCCCTAAATCATTGACATATTTTGAAATAATAATAATAATAATAATAATAATAATAATAATAATAATAATAATAATAATAATAATAATAATGATAATAATAAAAGCTCTTATTATTTGCACTTTGTTACTGTATTTTAATGTTTTATATGTTCAGATATACTGTATTCTGATTCACTTTGCTCGTTACGAAGGATATGTTTAATATGAAATCCGTATATTTTCACACCCCAGTCGCCGTATTTTATCTGTTATTAACAGCGCACAAGCTGCCCAGAACAAGAGCCATAGCTGTCATAGGGCTAGGTTAATGTAACAACTCTACAACGTTTAATAACTGCGAGGAATCGCCCTTCTCCCTCGCAAGTGTCTTTTTAATTACCTCATTTTGCACCGATTGTTATTTCTGCTATGTTCTATAGTTTTTAACCATTAAAATGAATATTTTTTCATAATACCTGACATCAGAAACCGCAACTGACAAGATTGACAAAATTCACCGTTCTTTTCTTTTCTTTTCTTTGTGCCTTGAATATTTATGCCGGTCCAACTTTCATCTGTTTTGAAGCTGTTGCCACTCATTAACCACCAGATGTTTCAACGAGATTCACCGTTAGAAGTTAGCGTCTGTTCTCATTTGACTCATTGAGGGGGGCGAGTGCGTGTGCTTGAGTTCGTGCGTGTGTTACAGCTTAGAATGGGCCTTGTATGCCGCACTGTCGACGGTACTAAATGCGCTTTTGCTGTCACCTTTAGACCTTCAGCTGCATTGCACTCAGTCTTTTTACTTTCCATTCGTTCGCTCTGGTCTATTTCTGCTTAGCTGTCCAGCTTGACCTCGCTCATATATCCACATCGCGTTTAAAGAGGGTCAAGGAGGTTAGTTCTGGCTCAAGGGACGGTATGTACCGTCCCGAAGCTGAAGCCAAACGCTCTCATTCCACTTACTTATGACAGACCTTTGGTTCTAGCGACGTACGTAGAGACTCGGCACACTCACTACATGAAAGCAGATTTTATTCTATCTAGCTGAGGTGAAATTAGTAGTCCATAAAGGTAAGTTATATCTTTAATCTCTGTCTTAACATTGACAGTCTTCACGTCACCCATCCCTCTACTTAGAGCTTAGTATATAATCTAACTTTTCCTTTCGCTGCCGTTCCCTCTTTTCTCCGCAGAGAAACAGGGTTCCACTAAACAGTCCAATATCAGGTGAAACTTAATTACCTATCAGCTGTAGGGGTGTTGGCAAGCAGCCTCTTTTTGGACTTAATGCGTTCGAGCACGATGAAATAAATCACGATGACACAATTGTGCATCCAGCGATGGTTGACTCGTGGAAGAGACATAAACACGACTTTTTTCTTTGTAGAGAGAGAGAGAGAGAGAGAGAGAGAGAGAGAGAGAGAGAGAGAGAGAGAGCGAGCGAGCGCTGTCCACCCCGCGTAAATAAGTGCGATATATTCTTTATGCGTTTTGTTAATAACAACAAACCATCATTTATCTGTTTCACGGTTGCTGCCACGATAACAAATGGCGCCCGCCGGTAATAACTAGATGTATTATTAACTTCATGCGTCAGGGACAATAACAGGGGAATGCTCGAATGGATAAATAGAGACCAGGCAAGACGGAGGAGAGAGAGAGAGAGAGAGAGAGAGAGAGACGGAGAGAGAGAGAGAGAGAGAATAGGAGAGGGATTACCGTTGTGACGGCTGGGAGGGACCACGTCAGGACAATGCTGCGAGACAGGCAGAGCGATGACCACCCGCCCCTTATTACCAGGCGTCATGCAACCCCCAGAACACAAAGATAGGCTTCCTGATACTGTGATTACAGTGCATGAGGCATCAACACCCCCGCTACCGTGCCACACCCCTGTCCCACCCCCTCCCCATCTACCTGCATACCTGCCTACCTTTTCCCAGCCCGCAGTGGCACTCTGCTCATGCTAACCTTGTTACACACGCCGACAGAGACGTATAAACAAACAGGGTCCGTCATGCGAGGTGAGGACCGGGAGAAGGCAAGGAGAGGGCTGCCTGCCATTGGTCGAGGGGACATCCTCGTGGATGAGCGTCCTTCGTAGTCCTTGATCGGCGACATGGGATTTGTCGCATAGGACGCCCATCTGGATGAATTCTGGTCATTGATTCCATGACACAGATCTTCAAATGACAGGTTGATTGATAATTTGATTGCATGCTAACATGTCACCTCGTTTGTACCGTTAATGAAGAAGGCGGTGGGCAACCAACTGATAATATTTGATGAATATATGTGTATTATATATATACATATATGTGTATATGTATTATATATGTGTATATGTATATGTATACATATATAACTGAATCACGAGAATATGGAATGTGATGAATACATAAATAAAGGCAATGAACTGCTAAGTAAAAGACAGTAAGTGGAAAGGCCTAGCACCACTCCATCGTTTCATTTTCCTTTGTGGTATTGCCTTTATTTATATGTATACATATATGTGTATATAATATACACACTATGTATGTATGTAATGTAATGTATATATATATATATATATATATATATATATATATATATATATATATATATATATATATATATATATATATATATATAGTTACGAGTTTACAGGGTGGTGTGAGTACTGGGCCTTGAAATAATAATTTCTCCATACAAGAAAACCCATCATAAACCCATAAACTAAAGAGATGCAAAAATAACAAATAAATGGTAGGTTGCCAAGTGAAAATGGGTTTCTTAACAGTAATTTATTAATTACAATCATAACATGGAATAAATTACCATTGAAACTGGACACTTTCAATAAAGTAAGTTAGCTGGGAATTTACACAATAGCAATGATTGAGTGAATTGGATAAGACATTACAGTTACAAATACTGGCCATATTCAAGTGGACCTGTGAACCAGTTAGGAAATAATTCTATCAGCCCCATTAGGGCGGACAATTACAGGCAATCAGTAACACAGACACACAGCTATGTTGGGAACGGCATCAATAACACTCCTAGAATGGTAAGAATAACACTAAGATGAGGGCGATTCTTTACTCTACTCACTTGTTAGCAAGGGATGAGAATGATTTTACACACTGTCAAGGAATTACACATGGGATGTAGATACACTGTTTAAATGGTCAAGACAAGGAGTTCCTTGAGCAATGAAATGTGAGAGAGAAATAATAGGATACTGGCCAACCAATCTTCCTTCGGGGCACATTACCTTTGTTGATTCTTGGGTTTGGATGTGATCCAAGTTAGCGACAACGTCTGGGAATTGGTACTTTTGTCCAGCGTGAATAAAGTGTGAGCTCCAGAGGCACCCGGCTCTGGAGTTGTCGGTCATGTGGTGACCTCTGTGTTTTTGCAGTCTGGATCATTGCTAGAGGCACCGCCTCAGGATACAAGGCCGGCGCATACCTGGGTAGTAGGAGAAGGGTTTGGCCAGCCTAAATGTTCGAAACTTAGTGGGAGAGAAATTGAATTTTGGGATTAAGATAGGGGACAGCTCTCTACATCTGCACGTGTTTTCCTTTGAGACTTAAGAAACCCTCCCTGAAAGGTGCGACATTTATTGGTCAACAACTCTCCTATCACTCGTAAGTCTATAGAGCCCTTTCCCTCCTAATGCCTGGTATATATATTTATATATAGTTGATGATTTATATATTATAATATATATATATATATATATATATATATATATATATATATATATATATATATATATATATATATGTATATATATATATATATATATATATATATATATATATATATATATAGCAATGGATATATATATAGGGAAGCGCCATCTGCATATCAGTATGACACTAAGGCCAAAACCCGGAACAGAAGTTCTTGGAGACTTGTGAGAAGAATGGCCTCATTCCTAAATTTCTTCACTTTAAATTATACAACAAAATTCTACACAGAACCCAACATTATCGGGATTACCAGAAGAAACTACTGAAGAAGAAATTCGGTAAGCTACTTCTAAACTTGACCAAGTGACTAATGTTTTGAAAAATATCAGTTTCCCATCAAGATTTCATTCATTTATCTAACTGTGTAAATAGAGTCAATAGTAATAGCATTGAAAAAGTGTCCCATGTTCATTCCTTAAAACTCAAAAATTTAGGTTTTTTCGATTCGTCCATGCCTCCTGATAGTGTTATTTTTAATTATTCCTCTCGCGTATTGACTAATAAGGAAAAGACGGTTTTGTCACGCAGCCTTAATTTTGCTTTTACGTCTAAAAAGTTACGTTTTGACTCTCACTTTCTGAATTGGGAACGTTGGTTTAAAGCTTTACAAACGCATGATTTTTATACCAACAATCCCAAGGGCTACTCGTATGATTATTTTAGATCAACACTTAAAAACCTTGCGTTTTCATCCTTTTACAGTTATAAACCAGAGACCAGGTATTTACTTAGTACTGACGAGTTTAATATCATACAAAGTCTAGCTAAAGACACATCCATTGTGGTTACAAAACCCGATAAGGGCAACGGTGTAGTCTTGATGAATAAGACAGAGTATGTTGAGAAAATGATAGACATCCTTAATGATCAGACCAAGTTCCAGGAAGTTAAAAAAGACCCTTTCAAATGTATTGTGCATTTAGAAGATAAAGTCAGTAGAATAGTAGACAAGCTATATAAATCTGGTTGTTTTTCTAAAGATGTTTTTCGTAGCCTTCAAGCGTCCGGGTCTAGACCAGGACGATGTTATGGACTCCCAAAAGTCCATAAGGCAGATCACCCATTAAGACCTATTTTATCAGCTATTGGAACTGCTAACTATAATATCGCCAAGTTTCTTGTTCCCATCCTTTCCCCGATAACTACAAATGAGTATACCTTAAATGACTCTTTTCATTTTATTAACTGCCTGAGAAACAGTAATTTTGATAATTGTTATGGCTTCATTTGATGTAAAGTCTCTGTTTACTCAAATTCCACTGGATGAGACGATTAACATTTGCCTAAATGAGTTGTTTAAAGATAATGATACTGTCAGTGGGTTTAACAGGTCGCAGTTAAAGGGACTTTTAGTCTTAGCACCAAAGATTGTTACTTTATGTTTAACGGTTTGTTATACAAGCAAATTGATGGTGTAAGCATGGGGTCCATTATAGGACCATCTTTGGCAAATGTATTTATGCGTTGTATGGAGAAAAGATGGTTAGACGATTGCCCTTTAGATTGTAAGCCCTTACTGTACAGGAGGTATGTTGATGATACCATCTTAGTTTTTAAGAGTCGTGACCAGATTCCTCGTTTTTTGGAGTACCTTAATAGTAAACATATTAATACAGAATTTACTTGTGAAATTGAAGATGATCATACGCTTGCTTTCCTGGATATTCAGGTAAAAAATCTTGATAATAGCTTTCACACCTCAGTCTTTAGAAAGCGTACTTTCACGGGTCTTAAGTCTAAATTTCAATCAGCTACACCTTTGAAATATAAGATGAATTTGATATTGACACTAGTAACCGGAACATATAAAATCTGTTTTAGCTTTTTGAATTTGCATGAAGAATTGGAATTTCTATTGTCACTTAAAAAACAATGGCTATCCGGTGAATTACGTAAATACATATATTGGTAAACAGCTTTCGAAATTATATGTAAACAAACAACCCGAAACTACCGCTAATGTAAAGAAACCTGTTATTTATTTACCTTTAACTTTTACTGGAACTCATGGCTGCGATCTAAAAAAAAACAATTAATTTCTATTTTGTCCATTGGGTTACCCTCAGCTAGATATCAAAATATATTTCGCTTTGCAAAATAAATTAGGTAATTTCTTTAAAATTAAAGACCCTATACCAACAAGCCTTCGGTCCAATCTGATCTCTAAATGGCAGTGTGGTGGTTGTGATGCCACTTACGTTGGAAAAACTACCAAATCAGCTTGGATGAGATGGTTTGAACACCTAGGTAAGTCATGTCGTACAGGCAATTACCTTTCAAGGCCTAGTTACAGTTTGCTACAGACCTCGACATTTTAGAAGTTCTATACACCATCAAGATAAAGCCTTCTTTGACCAGAAAAGTGGCTGTAACCTCACTTTTGTGTTTTTAGTCTGCGTTTTACTGGTTTGTATATTAATTAGTATGTTTGTTATGCCTTTGTACCTTCCGTTTTTGTGTATTTTGCTTTATTTTATTATATTCCTTTATTTGTTTTGATTAACCATCTTTTAAACGTATTCTTATTTTCATAGTAATTTTACTGTATTATTTTGAATTTCATTATAAGAATTGTAATGTCATTTTAATTTTGTAGGTTGATGAGTGAGAGAACTACTCGAAACATGTCCCAATAAAGTTATGTAAATACTGTTCCGGGTTCCAGGGTGTCCTTATATATATATATATCAAATATATATGTGCATTTATAAGATAAATATATATATATATATATATATATATATATATATCTATATATATATATATATATTGTTTTTATATATATATATATATATGTGTGTGTGTGTGTGTGTGTGTATGTGTGTATTTTTCATTTGTTTACATTATATATATATATATATATATAGATATATATAAGATATATATTTATATATATATATATATATATATATATATGTGTGTGTGTGTGTGTGTATTTATTCATTTGTTTATATATATATTTTTTATTGGTATCCAGTGAATACCATTGATGGTGAGGGAGGTTTCACTGACGCATGCATTTTTTCCTTTGTTCAGTATCTAAAGAATGCATTTGATATGGGGGTGTATTTTATTCACATTGGCCTAACCACCCATTTCCCTTTTTTTTTTTTGTTACAATCATGTAATCTAGAAATTGGTTAAGTGACCTATTGCAAAACATAAATAAACATCGTATCTGCATATCCAGCATTAATAGAATAGTACAGTGTTGTCTCCAGTTTTTTGCTCTCCAGATGAATCAGGAATATGACATTTGTAACCTAGACACACTCACTTATCTTGGCTGGAAGGGGAGACTGTTGAGAGTAACAAATGAACTGATCAGCTCCTTCCCCTCCCCATGTTCTTGACTACTCTAACACCCCATACACCATTTTAGTTGTCTGAGAGCAGTGTTAATGGTGAACGGTTAATTTGAAAATTCACATTGCTGACAAGCGAGAAAATGCACATCTTTATTGAATATCTTCTTAGAATGACTTTTTCTTTCATGCCCCAAAATATTTGCATGAACTCGTTTTTGGAGTACTTATATATATATATAATATATTATATATATATATATATATTTATATATAAGATGATATATATATATATATATGGATATTATATATTATAATAGGTTTTATATATATATATAAAAAAAAATATAGGATCTTTATAGATTTCATCAGAAATTCCTCTGTGTTTGGTTATAAGGACTGTGTTTGGAACTCAGTCAGAGTTTGGTTTGTGACATCTTCAAATTCTTCATGGCTGTATAAAAACAAGATTTTTTAAGATCAAACCAATAATCTGCAGGATTTCAGACAAACTCCATAGTGGTTTTTCTTCTATTTGGTAATAAAGAATTTATACAAAAAGAATACAATTGGTCTCCCAAAAAGGATGATCTCCCATGTCGATCTAATATCTAAGCTTTCACACTTTTACATCAAGACTAAGATTCACACAACGAACAAACATATGACCTCGTTTCCAGGACTTCCCACGGCTACGTGACTCTTGCCTCCAGCTCTGATAAAAAGAGAACGCTGAGCCTATGCAAACGCATGCTAATGCCGTATGATGACGCACTGTCTTTAAGACCCTACAAAGGTATCTATCGTTGACGTTTGCGTCTGGTTCCATCGCACTGAGATTTCCGGCAATAGCATTCCTTTCATGTGCAATAGAGATATATATGAAACAGTCCTAGATTTACTAAGAAACTGTATTTTCTTAATTATGTCATAAATGAAACATGACATTTGCTCGGCCACGTAAAACACAATAGGAACGAAATCATCAAAACAGGCATTCACTAGCTAAGCATAAATTCCAGAAAATAAAAGAAAATATACGATCCCAAAAATCATTATACTCAAATTGTGAATGAGGATACATAGTAATTACTGAAGACAGCAAATACTGAAATATGTAAAAACATTTGTGAACACAAGTCTTACTAAAATGTAGCAAAGTGAGAAAAAAGGTAAGTTATATAACTCAAATATTGATTATACTGATAATGCTAATGATTAACATATAAATCATATATAGATAATGCAATCCGGATAAACCAAATAAAATAATGCAAATCAGAAATGATAATGCAATTCTGAAATGATAATGCAATTCGTTGAAGTAAAAACATTTGTAAACACAGATTATATGAATACATTCGCAATGATAGAGATTGAAATCAACTTAAAAATGTATCCAAAAGTAATAACCATATGGTAGGTTTGTATAAACAAACAGTTATCCTGACAGATTAATCAGCATGGACAACCAAATTACTGAATGCAAAATGTTGAATGAACAACATGCTACTACACGCAACTGATACATACATATGTAGTATAGGTTATTAAAGAAATAAATGTAGATAAATGATATCACCAGAAATGTTCAGCTCTTCCTCACATATATTACCACCGAAAATAGAACCTTTTCAGTCTTTCTCTCTGTATACGAGCTTTAATGAAAAAATGGCCAGTAATTCCATTATCGAACTCGGAACATATAATTGCGCCAGTCCAACGTTGGTTTTGAGAATCAGCAGATTACGCAATGGTCTCTTCATCTCTCGTGCTTTTTTCCAAAACATTACGCTGACGATTACGCCTACGGCTCCCAGCAACATACCAACAGCAATTAATGT
Organism: Macrobrachium rosenbergii; assembly: GCF_040412425.1. NCBI lineage: Eukaryota > Metazoa > Arthropoda > Malacostraca > Decapoda > Palaemonidae > Macrobrachium > Macrobrachium rosenbergii. The sequence goes on from NC_089755.1 coordinate 21,979,462, forward strand.
GTAGAGGAGAAGAAAATCATGGTGATCAGAAGAATGGTTCGCAGGAGACAGCAAGTCTAATGATGCAATAGCGTTTTTGACGGGCCTGCTGTAGAGAATTGTTAGACCTTGCAGCCTAGTGTTTCCCCACGATGTGTTGATGAAGAAATTACGCCCACGGATGATTGTTACCATAGCTCGGATGAAGAGTGACGACGTTGTTGCAATGCAGCCATCATTAACGACGAACATGTGTCCTGTTGTCCTAGTACCATCTGGGCAAGTGACGATGTATGGTTCTGCAGAGAAGACGAATGACGTGCCATTCACGAGCTTTATCAGCATCTTTGCCACTCGAGACCCGAACACTGTAAATGAATATACCAACTTTTATAAATAATGGCATTTTAATTTTTTATTGATTCTGGTAAGTAGGTCGACGAAGTTCCTCTGCAATCCGACTTCCGTCTGGCTAGATACACGTCATCGAAGGGATGTTTTGTGGATGTTGAACTTCTTATGTTGATGAATGTTGATTGCAGAAACCCTCAAGGAACATCGTGGAGTGTTGATGTGCAATGTTGCGTAGATTTGTGTAGATTATCTCTCTCTGCCGTGCGTTGGGAAGATGTGTTGTGAAGGTCAGATGTTTTCTGCTTTTCGTTGTTGATTGTTTTCCTTCCTCTTCCAAGATGTTTTGATGCACCGAATTGTCCGTCCGACTGTGACCATGTCGTTTATGAAGATGACAATTATTCATTTGTTTATCTCGCCGTATATCCGTTCCACCATTGTAGACGCCAGTAGAATGCCAGAAATCTTGATAGCCGCCAAAATTGTTTCAGTCGCGCTGCCAGAGACGAATGTTTTGTAGCTTTGTTCAGCTTAAAGAATGCCATCACATTTGTGGGGAAGCTGGGTTGTGATTGCTATTTTATTGCCACCACTGTTATGGGAGGTATTTCATCAGAAATTCCTCTGTGTTTTGTTATAAGGACTGTGTTTGGAACTCAGTCAGAGTTTGGTTTGTGACATCTTCACTTTCTTCATGGCTGTGGAACAAGATTGTTTTTGGAAGATCAGACCAATATTCTGCAGGATTTCAGACAAACTCCATAGTGGTTTTTCTTCTCCATTTTTAAAGACTTTATACAAAAAGAATACAATTGGTCTGAAGGATGATCTCCCATGTCGATCTAATATCTAAGCTTTCACACTTTTACTTATCAAGACTAAGAGGGACACTGTTGAACAAACAAATGACCTCGTTTCAGGACTTCCCCGGCCCCATGACTTGCCTCCAGCTCTGATCAAAAGAGAACTGAGCCTATGCAAACGCATGCTAGTTGTATGATGATGCACTGTCTTTAAGTGAACAGTTAATTATGATGACGTTTCACATTGGTTTGACAACTGAGAGAAAATTCCTTTCATTGAGAGATATATATGAAACAGAATGATTTACTAAGAAACTGTATTTTCCAAATTATGTCATAAATGAACATGACATATACATATATATATATATATATATATATATATATATATATATATATATATATATATATATATATATATATATGTATATATGTGTGTATATATATATGTATATGTATATATATATATATATATATACACACACTCGTATATATATATATATGTATTACTAAAAGGACCTCATTCAAACTGGATGGTATCTAACAAGTTTTTTTATTCAGAAAAAGTTACAAGCTTTCTTGGACAAACAGTCCACATTATCAAGTATCCGTACAATGAGCAGACGCGTAGTCCAGCTGTATTTATATCTGCATGTGTGCTGGGTACTTTTAATCCTATAATCGCCTAGCTCCTCCTGTGTGACCAACAAAACATCGAGACTGGTTGTAGAGAACGCCTTCATAACTTGCGCCAACAACACGATGGCAGGGAACACCGCAAACGGCTTTGAAGACAGCATATCTAGAAAAATTCGTATACTCCACAGTAGCAAGGAAACAAAGGAAAAACGCAAGAGAACGAACGGAAAACGGACACCTGGAAGAAGAGATCAGAGAAAGACCAAGATCACGAGGGGGTGGGGGTCACACGGGAGGAGCTAGGCGATTATAGGATTAAAAGTACCCAGCACACAGATATAAATACAGCTGGACTACGCGTCTGCTCATTGCACGGATACTTGATAATGTGGACTGTTTTTCCAAGAAAGCTTGTAACTTTTTCTGAATAAAAAACTCCGTTAGATACCATCCAGTTTGAATGAGGTCCTTTTAGTAATTCTACTAATGCACAGAACAATTGTGTATGTGATAAAGTTAAGTTAATATATATGTATATTTATAAAATATATATATATATATATATATATATATATATATATATATATATATATATATATATATATATATATATATATATATATATATATATATATATATATATATATATATATATATATATATATATATATATATCCCTAATCGAGAGATCAGCGATGCAGGGAAGTGTTACTGCGTCCCTGACATCATATCCGTGTGACTTAAAATACTCGCAATATGATTTCCTACGAACTGGAAAAGCAGTCCGGCCTTCCGTATTTCAACGTGTGGAGGTTGCAGGTCTGTTCTTTTGCGGTTCTCTCTCGTAGCATTGTTAGCTACTAGGCAGGTGGACTTGCAAAGTTCCTTCCGTAATCTTGTGTATGTCGTAATCATTGTTATCATCAAAGGGACTTTCAGGCAGAAAGTCCTGTAAGGTCTTAACTTGGACCCCCGGTCTTTCCATCGAGTTCTGAAGCTGTTTGAGTAGTTCGGGCTGTAATTTAGCTCAAACTTTACAGGGTACCGTCTAGAGTATCCCTGCAGAAGGTTGAATTTAGGTTTGTTTTGAACCTCACTGATGGCTTCGGCACAGCCACACCACAGTGAAACGTGTCATAAATGCACGCCGGCCACTCATCGCACATACATCCCAAACGGAATGGATACAAGTGAATGATTTATTGTTAGTTCTAACCAGTGTTTCATACGATATCCAGCCAAAAGTTCGTTCTCCACTTATATAGTTGTTGATTTGTAATCAACCTCTTGTGATATATACAGCATGTGCGATTAGTTGCTGACGGGCGTTTGACATGTGTTAGTGTGTTCTTGGACACCTTTAGTTTTGCCACTGTTCGGTGGAAGGGATTTCGTTATGTAGTAGAACACAGAAACCCAATTTTATTATCTTTTTTATTTTTTTTTATTTTATTTTTTAAAGATAGCGGTACGTCCACAGCTGATGTGAGTGCCGAGCATGATGCGACTGGTAAATGGCATTAGCTACAATGATATCGACTGCGGAAATATGCCGTCAGCTCCAAAAATCAGATAAGCATCACGTCGCTTAATCAGGAATTTCTTTATCCAGATGCTGTATTGACGTAATCTCTGTTTCAAGACCAGTCTTTAGTTGCTTTAATTTCTTGGTTCTCTCTCCAAGCTTTTTCGTAGATGCATTACTTACTCATTGTCCGGATGCCGTTTTTGAATAGTTTTATTTTCCAACACGTCAAGTTTTCGGTCTTCGTTTTGAGCAGCTTCATTCTCCTCTTTGCACTTTTGAATTATCTGGAGAATTTTTACCTCTCAGGTATACGATCCGGGTTCTTCCTAGCTTTGACTTTCCTTATCGTTTTCTGCCTTTACCATTCGCAATTTTTTTTCCAGTAGCCTCTATCTCTTCTTTGGCCCCCCCTTTTTTTAACAGCAGCTCAGTTCGCATCGTTGGTTTTCAGTAGGCCACATGCTGATCAGGTCATACCTTAATCTTGTTGCTGTTGTTTTAGATTGAGCTTGCTATAAGCCAGCACTGGTTCTTCCTCATAGAAACAGGCCTTATTTTTTGTCACCTGCGCTGTTTCTTCTTTTATATTCCTGTCTCGTTTTCTTTTCTTGGTTAATGGAAAGAGTTTTCAGAACTATATATGGAGAAGAATCTTGGAAGTGGAAGGGGGCTCTCTCTCTCTCTCTCTCTCTCTCTCTCTCTCTCTCTCTCTCTCTCTCTCTCTCTCTCTCTCTCTCATAATTTAAGCATCCAGATCATGAGGCTGTGAATATGCCCTCTATCGGCAGTTTCAGATCTCTTATAAGATTCAAGGATTGCTTGTTGAGGCCTGTAGGAAATCAAGGTATTTTCAATAGGTGTACAGCACTTATAACTGGAGATATGTTGCTACCTATCACTATCATTTTATCGTTTTAAAGAAAATTGATTAAGCTTTTTAATAAATTCTTCAGTTGTTCTCCGCATAACTGGATGCCTTCAGCATTTCTCTTTTTAATAATATTTTTCTTGACAGACCAGGTATCTGTGCTGCTGTTGTGGCTGCAGTTTTATCTAGAGCATTTTAGTTAGTTCCGTGGCGCCGTACAGTGATTGAAATGCCAAGCAGAATCAGTAGTTACACATACGCAGTGGCACCGTGGTCATGCGCGCGCACACACACACACACACACACACACACACACACACAAACAAACAAACAAACAAACAAACAAACAAACAAATAAACAAACAAACAAACCTTTAACACACACACTTTTCCCATTATATATATGGGGTATATATATATATATATATATCTTTATATAGGACTTTGATTTATGGTGATTTCCGAGGCCTATATATTATTTAATTCTCTGTTTTAAGAACCGAGGTTGGTATCTCGCTTTTAGATATGTTTGGTAGCGAGAGCGACTTGTTGTGTCAGCTGATCTCTCATCTTCACATCAAAGTTATTCATTTCTCCTAACTAAATTACAAGGCCTAGAATGAGACACTGAGTTACAAAACTAAACTTTATTGACAGAAATAACGGAAATAACTTCAAATAAGCTACGAAAGAGTGAAATTGAATGACTCGCACACATCTATGAAAATCTCCTGAATAAGGTCCAGACATCGACACCCGATTATTTAAGGAAATACAGAAATAACTCATCTGTCATCCAAATCTTAAAAGGTCGCTCAATACATTATAAAAGTCATTTCATATATGATTAAATGTTACACCACTTCCTGTTTTGAAGAGGAACGTGAGAAAAAAGGAATATCTTTAATTCTCTGTTATTTAAAATCAAAAATGTAAAATAGGTTGGAATCGCAAGATTTCACTACAAGAGGATATGTCTTTCTCCAGAGTATGTAAGAAAAATCTAAAATGTTTTATGAGTTGTACTCACTTCACGAAATCTCTGGAACACAGATCATCTGTTGCTTCCCTTTTCATTTCACATGTTAACTAAATTAGCAGAAGGCCTCATTCTATGAAACAATGATTATATGGGTTTTGCAACAAAACATAAACTTTATTGACAGAGTTCAATACGACAAGACATGCCTTCTGTAAAATAAGCGTCACAAAGCACTTGGTCACAAATTGAATCAACCAGGGAAAAATCCAGTGATATTCTCTTCTGAATCCTGATCTATAACGGATCACCCTCTAGAATTATTTAAGCTGAAATCGCAGAAATAACGTCATTTTGCCATCCAAATCAGAACATTGACTTCTTGTCGCTCAACGACATTATAAAATTACATTTCTATCATGATTAAATGTCTTTGAAAAACCAACCTTCTCTGTTTTGAAGGGGACGTGATCTGTTACAAAAATTTTTAATATCTGTGCAAGAGATCATGACTCCACGTTATATTAAAAATCAGACATATAAAACACAAAAAAAAAATGAAGTAAACGCAAGATTTCACTAGGGGAACGTGAAACACGTGGATATAAAAAAGTCTTTCTCCAGACAAGGTCAAAAGGAAAATTAACTGAAAAATGTTTACTGCCGTGAGTTGCTTGGGAATGCCAGGAACACGGACCAAGGAAAGGCGTCTTTCTGAAACGATAACACAGACATCTAATCTGAATGGGATTGAATTCTCTTTGCACAGTTCAGGACTGTTAGGCATTATGACTCCAGAGCAGAACACGTGGCCCTCATTCAAGGAAAGGGAACACCCATTATAGGGAGATTAATAAATGCAAAAGGGCTATGTAATCGTGACTACAACTCGTTTTCGTGACATTAGCACATTTCAATGCAGGACTGACACGCCTTCTGTAAAACAAGGCGTCACAAGGCAAATGGGTCCTCACACGTATTTCCAAGTCAGATTCAACCTTGGGATGAAAAAAACGCGTTTAATGTCAGCTCTCTTCAAATCCCCTGAGTCTATAACCGTGGAATGGAACACACTCTAGAATGGGATTGGCGGCTAAGCTGAAATCGCAATTTCCAGAGACTTAACGTGTTTTGCCTAGCGACCGTGTGAGCAAGAGTTTTCTGAACATTGACTTCTTGCGGTATGACCGAGGTCGACGACACACTATATCAAGAAAACATTTTATTACATGCAAAGAAACAGTGCAAAGCCAGATTACTGTCCCCAAACTATTATATTCTCTGACGTCTTTGAAAAAGGTTCAAACCAACTCTTTTTAAAGGAGTCACCTAGCGATTTTCTGTTACATATATATATTATTATATATATATATATATATATATATATATATATATATATATATATATATATATATATATATATATATATATATATATATATATATATATATATATATAAATATATACATATGTGCGTGCGGGCGCGTGCGTGTATGCACCTGACCAAAGCATAAAATAAAACTCTTGGGGTTTTTCTTTACGGCATTAGGACATCTTCAGAAACCTAAGACAAAAACCCGAGAGCCTTAACGATACATATGCCCTGGCTAAAAAAAGTTAACCAACTAATAAGGAACCTTGGATGTTTAACTACAGGCAGTTTTATGTATTATTTTCTTTACCATTTTTAATGCTTTTCTTAGTTATTTTAATCATCATGTTGTGCACTACTGTTATAATTCCTCTTTATTAATCATCTCTAATGACGATCAACTGTTGTTGAACTACAACTGATTTCTTGTTGCGTATGATTCTATGAATTTTACATGTGCTACATAGCTAGCTATAAGCTTCATAATTATTTCTTACTGCAACTCTTCCTCTTCTGCACCACTATTGTCCCTTGAGCTTACTAACACCACCTCTTTTACCACTACTGTTAGTAATGATAATATTATTCAGTGTGTATTTTCATTGTTATTACTCATAGAATTTTCATCTTAATCCTTATTAGTGAATCTGTTAAGATTTCTTCTTCATCTTGCTAACGTTCTGTTCTGTCCTGTCCTGTCTCTGCTGCATGATTATGCATTCTGTGTCTACATATGATCACCAGTATATTATTATTATTGTTGTTATTACCAATATTTCACCATTATTCACTTAATGAACAGTCCATGTGGCCCTCTTCCCAAATGCCCAGATTGTAATGTGCTGATAACAGTTAAGCATATACTGTGTGAATGTCCAAAATATAACCTGCAGCGATTATCAAATTTTGAAATAGACCGATAGAAGAAATTTTGTCAGAATCTTCAACGTTCTTAATAGCACCCATTTTAATGTTCATGAGAAGCTGCAAATTAATTGGAAAAATATAAGAAAAAAACAATGAATTTTAAAGCAAGTAAATTTTATGATTTTACTTAATTTATTTTAAATTTTAATATACCTTTTTAGTGAGTATGTATGGGAGCATGAGTTTAAATGTATTTATTGTGTGAGTGTGTTCCAGTATGAAAGCGTATGCCTTTTTACAGCTTTTAATTTCATTTTCATTTTCGTTTATCATCATTGACAAGTGACCTATTAGGTCCCAGTGCTAGGCTTCTTAGACTTGTCATTCCATCCTAATCCTCAGGCCAGCCCTATGAGAGCTGATGGTCAGCTCAGTGGTCTGGTTAAACTATTTTAATAATAATAATAATTCACCATTATTGGTATATTTTATGTTGATTAATATAACCCTATGTACTTCTCCTAAATTTACTTTAGAACATTTCGTATTGGATATAAATGCATCCCACAATAGCAGAAATCACTAACATGGAAAGTGAGATACGTCATGTTTTACTACGAAAAATTTAATGATAATCAAGGAGAATAAGATAAAAAAAAAACTATTAATAATTGACCTCTGAGTCCACATTGTCAGAACCTCTTTTGCTAATCGACTTCAGAGCCAGGGGTTAGAAGTAGCATTGAATTCATGCCACCAGACATGTACAAAGGTCCGTACCTCTTTCTAGCCAAAAACGATTACTTCTATACGTAGAGAGAACTCAGTCCTTCTCTGGTGCGATATTATGTATACAGAAGACATTCGTGCCTGTAGACAGAATTGTTCAATAATAGCAAGATACTGAGCATTGCTTCCGTGGTTATAGTATCGTCATTGGTATTTTTTCCACATGTTTAGTGAATTATACTCCGGGATTTAGTTTAGAAGGCAGTTCATTCTGGACTCTGTAATTATACATCAGATAAACCACCTTTGCAATTGAACTTCAATAGCTGTGACGCCTACTGAAAGAATCAGTGGGATCAAGGTTAGTTAAATTATGATTTGTTGGAAAACTTTTGTGTGAACATGTTTATGGGCTAGCATGATTCATGACGGTAAAATTTCCTATAATGATTCCATGAAGCTCTTAACTTAAACTGACTATTCATATGTCACATCAGCTAGTCATTCCATAAGAGTCCTGTGATCACGTTACCTGTTCCTATGGTTAGGTTAAGAAGTTTAACTCGAAGCAGTTCACTTCTTGTTTTCTGAACAGACCGTAACCAAGCAACCAAGTCCTCCCTAGACCTTGCTAACATAATATGAAAATTTCGTGACGTGAAAGTTAGCATATTTATTTCTCCCTGTAGATAATGCTTGGATTTTGATTCTCTCAAGGTGCAGTTGTAGGCGATTATTAATCCATTTTATTCTGTTTTGGAAATGACTTGAAAAATAAAGCTTGTCGGAACCTTCGTAGGAGTCCATACAAGTTAGTATATTGTCATATGGTGGACGATCTTTTATCGGTGCCTGTTTCAGTTTAATCTTTATAGAAGAATGAATAAAATCATGTAAAATTTACTCAACTATTTTAGATATAATAATAAGGGAGCATATTTAATTTCACGGTAGAATTATTGATAAATTCGGTTGGTTTGATTTCTACGGCTGCACTCCTGATTCTGTTACGTATAAATATGACACCGTCATTAAGGTGGCTTCCATTCGTATTTTCATTTTTTTGCAGTACCTGTTGGTTTTTGCCCTATTAAAATAAAATATAGGTATTTTTCAAGGTGATTTTTGGTACAACGAAAAGTTATACGCATGTTTTGGATATATGTATTGGTTTCTCAGATTAAGGGCTGTATATTTATTTTAACCTTACACCTTAAACTACAGGGTGTTTCGAAATTAAACTAAAATTGATATGGACAAAAACAAAAGTAATTCAGAACAGGTATTTATTTTGTGTGGCCTCCATCTGCCTGTACCACAGCCTGCATTCTTGAAGGGTATGATTTCAGCAAATCGCAAAAAAGTTGAGACTCAAACTCCATTTCCCTGAGCACTTCGGTCACCTCTCTTCTCAGGTGGTCGAGGCTTGGTATACATCATAGTTTCAATGTACTTGCTTCAACATGGTCCTTTAAGACACTACCAATATTTTCACACACATTAAGGTCAGGGGAGCTACCTGGAAATTCACTTGACGAGAAGAAATCGATACCACTGTTTCGAAACACCTCCTGTGTCTGAAGAGCCTTGAAACATGGTGCCTTACCATGCAAAAATGTGAATTCTTCAACAGATAATGCATTTTCAGGATCTTTCAAGAAAGGAAATACTCCAGTAAGCACAGTTTCTCTGAAGTATTCGCCTTTCCATGACTGTCCTTTTTTCTTTCATGATCCACATTAACCGTTTTGGCTGTGAAACAAAAATTCCCAAACATTCAGGAAATTTCACAACTGGGTGATAGCGCATGTCATCACTGATATCATCCAACTTTGCAGCCCAAATGGTGTCATTTTTATGATTTGGCTTCCTGTGTAAATGAAGAATTCATCTGATGCAGCAACATGGGGAAAGTCAGCTTCATCCCAATCTTTAAGAAATGAACCACAAAACCATGCACGGTCTTCTCTCTGTTGCTGAGTGATGTTGGGCTTGCTAATAACATGAAATGGCTTGATACCAGATTTTTAACTCACGATATACAGCACTATAACTTCTCTTCTTTCCCATTTTTGTTTCTAGTTCAAGCACCAATTTATGTAAAGACTTTCTTGGTATACCCACTGCCTCAGCTATGATGTCTTTTGACTCCTGAGAAAGGACTTCAGGCCTTCCAACATTCTCCTTCTTTTTGCAATGATAGTCATATGGATTTTTGTTCCAGTTTCTTTTAACAAAGGATTCATCTCTTTTAATGTATTTAGCTATCCAGGAACGTGAAATGAAGGATGTGCCAGCATCCCTGGCCTCTCTGAAGGTTATAGCCCAGATTCGGTCAATCCATCTGATTTCCTCTGAGTCGTTAGCCATGGCTGTATCTAACTCCGTTACTCAGTCTGAAAATACAAAAAATGTAAAATGAAAAATAGCTTAATAGAAACTTAAAATAATGTACTTGGAGATAGGCTATAGCAGAAAACTTCATAACTTTCCATTTGTTCTGTGGAGGAGGGGGGGCTCTAATTTCGAAACACCTGGTATATGTTAACTTACATATTTAAAACTTTATTTTCAATTAGCCTTTATTCCTCCTCTGCTTCAGGAGCCGAAATGTGACTAAAAGAAGAATTAAAGTGAAATGCAATATTTGTGTGATGCTTTTTGCATGTAGAATTTATTATTTTTAGATTTTATTTAATTTAAGTTTTCAAATTATAATTTTTTATTCTGTTATTTAGCCGAAGTTTTCACCTTAATTGATTATTGGGCTAACCATTTCTCTGCGTCAAGAACTGGAATATGTCTTCAGGAAGAAGTTAAGAAATCTGGATTCATGTGAAGCTCATGAGTCCTCACCAGTGAACCGGAGACATTTACCTGGAATGAACTTTATTTCCGTTGACCGTTTCAGTCTTAATCAAAACAAGCATTAGTTAAAAATACTAAATTTGCTGATGATCAACTACTTGACGGTGCAATAATTCTATGTGAAAGTATGGATTCATACTGTGCAAACATCGCACAATATGTTTAGGAAAAGACTGCCGAAAATTTGATGAACTGTACTGGATACAGATGTAGCAAAACGTAAGCTGAAAAGGTCATGTTGGAGAAACTCCCAGCCGGTTACAAGAAAGCAGCAAAACACCGAAGACATGGATGATTAAATCGGCGATGCCCCAGTTAGCGTGAACAAGGTCCCCTTTACAAGACCTAAACTTTATTCATCAGTTACATATAGCCTCTACTCAAGTTGTATGGAAGAGTTTATACGATGATGTGTAGAAGAGTTCTAGTGATAAAGTAAAACTCGAACCAAGTGGATACATTAATTTAACCCAAAAGAGCCACCCATATGATACGGCATACCACAAAGAATGTGACAGCGGAAAATGTTGCCAGTAATTTCTGCAAGTCAGAATAACCTTAAGAATTGTTGTCAATGCAGACGGTGCAAGTCAGGTAGAACGTATGAAAAATTATTGGCTGCCTATTGGGTGGAAAAGTCGTTACAGTGGCAGCTGGTGAGAGATGGCACTAACAAATCAGGTATTCCGAGGGCATTAAAGATAGTGATATGATTTCCAGAAAATCCTTTCAATTACTTTTTGAAAACAGGCCTTTTTTTCCAGAGTATTTAGGTTTCATCAGTCCAGTTAACAGAAACTAACCAATGGGAATCTTGCTGAAGTTAGTTAGTGATGATTTAAATACATGTGCCAAGAAAATATCAAGCGTCATTTCTTGTATGGAACCATGGAGAGTAAATAGCATCTAGAATGCAAAATAAGCTGTTTTGCAGATGTAGAACAATATCCTCATTGTGTCCAAAGTTGCAATATTAAGATATCCAGAAACGGTGACTCAGGTATATGTAATGTAATGCCAACTACATCGGCGTTTCTAACCTAACAACGCAGTTAAATTTTCAACATACCTCGATGATTTTGGATTATTTCAACCTGTGCAACAAGTGAGCAAATCTTAGCAGTACATTCATTATTATGTGGTGATGGACTATGCAGTTGCGCCTTTATTTGTGCTGTTAGGGCTTTATATGATGGCAGCAGTATTCCCGAGTTCTTGGAGGTCTCGTTCGGTGAAAATGTTGTGCAACATTTAATCCTAGGCAGACATGTCAGACATGCATTTATAGCCCATCAATGCACGTTTGTTACAGCGTGGGGTGATGCTCTTGAAAAGTCACATTCCTCAAGCATATTTAACAAGCAGAAGAACTTGGATACAAACTTTGCACCAGAGATGACTCTGTTCCAGATCGAGGAAATGGGTGAATTTGATTGTACCCAGAGATAATTTAGACCAACATTTGAAATGATCCATGATGTGTCTGAGGGTCCTTGCATTAGTTATTGACAGTTATTCTTTACAAATGATACACTACTATACAGGTATGAAGAGCTTAAGGATGCCGTTTTGTTAAATATGTTGTGTGCTCTTGAAGCAGATGAGAAATTAGAACATCAAAACAGAACCATGAGGGTTATAGGTATATTAGGGGTTAATGCACAGCAATCTGTAGCACTTGTATGATAATTTTTAACAGTACCTCTGTTAGATGAAATAAATAAAACTTATGGTATCGAGCATGGCAGAAGTTTCAACAAAAAAGAATTAACTGGAGTTTTGTTCAAGTGCGACGAGGAAACCGAAAGTGAAAGTGAATGTAACTATCAAAAAGTTATAGAATGGCATCCCACGAATTACAAGATCTCAGCATCATGTAGTTATTAGTAATAGGTGAATTCTCTGGCATACCAAAATCCTTATTTCAATTTGTTGTTGGAGCTGTGCATCTATACCAGTAAAAATGCAACCTCACTGACATCTTGACTTCACATGCATTCGAGTCACTACCACCAGGAGCAGAGAACAGGAGCACAAATGGAGAGCAAGTAAACAAGACCAAATCATTTACCATCAACGTACTTGAGAGATTCCAAGGGGTTACACTGATCCATTTCAAATTACGGAACAGCACAGTCATCACAAATGTGATAATAAAAAGTAACCCAATGCTTAGATAAAAGATGAATATCGGCTTACTTGGCTTAAAAGTCACACATGAAAGAAAATGACCGATTTTGTAGCAGCATGGTAAATAGAAGTGATTTAAATTCATCGTGACTTGGAATGTCTTCGATATAAACATGAAGAAGCTGACAGAGTGATGATTCTTCATGCTGTGATTTTAATAGAGAGGGAGGAGGCAAGTCATTTTATTTACTTGAGCCTCTCATATTCTGGTATTGCTTTTAGTAGACAGCAAACGCTCTTAGCACAGTGGTTCTTAGGCATAACTCAAGAAAAAACGATTTTAAATGCAGAAATATTTTTATCACTTCTGCACTCTCTAATTACCGTACAGTTTTCCAAGTGTGACAAGAAATTCTTTTTCTGGAAAGCATTTAGTACTGAAGAAACCCTACAAGCACTTGAACTCTTGGACCATATCAGGGAACTTGAAGCATTTATCATTTTAGTCTACAAGCTAGGAATAAGTGAGACAGAACTTGTAGATTTTTGCTGATATTTGCTGTCTAAGGAACACAATGCTAGGGAAGGCTACAACACGTAAAAATTGTCTTGGTACCTGCACTTAAACCTTCATCTACCAGGTCTTGATTGGTAGTAGAGTTATAAATTCGACCGATGGGTGGGACGGGAATTAGATGGATAAATATCACATAGTGGTTGTAATTTACCCATGTGTTTTTAATCGTCTCCTCGATCTAATCAGATGTAAGGTGAAAAAAAACCCTCGTAGGCTACCTTGCAAATACCTAGCTAATAATTCATAGTACACAGAAATCTGTGACAACGGAAGGAAATGATGAAATTTACAGAAATGGTTCTTTACCCAATAAGAAATTACGAACATCATAGACATTATTTAATATTTTCAATATGGGTGAGGGAATATGTAAAAAAACCTATATAGCTCTTTGTCTTTGAAACTGTTAATTATTTCCAGAAGTTGCTCATAAACTTTTTTGCTGTACGCAAAATGATCTTATAAAAGAACAGTTTCATTAAAATAAGACAAAAAATAATGGTAATACAAAACTTAAAAGTTATGGTAACGTCATCATTATTATACGCAACATCAAACATCAAATTTATGATTGAGTAAATCCCAGTTTTTCGAAAAAAAATTCTGCCACGGAACGTGTTTTTCCTACATGTAGATTTCAACGCTATAATACTCTATTGGTGCACGTAGAGGTAAAAAAAAAAAACTCATTTAATTTACATAGAAGATGGATGTGTTAAATACAGGTGTGTATCCCAGTGGCCCTTTCGCCGGATGTGTGTTGATATTCATTGCACTCACTTGATTATGTTAGCCGGGGTAAACCCTCTTGATATCACAACGCACTCACACGTATTAGGCTCCCTTTGCATACATGAATATCTGCTTCCGCGCCTGATAGAACCCTGAGCCCCTTTCTTTTCCAGTCCTTTTTTACTCACATGAATGTGCACATTGTCATATGAAATATATATATATATATATATATATATATATATATATATATATATATATATATATATATATATATATATATATATATATATATATATATATATATATATATGTATATATGTATATGTGTATATATATATATATATATATATATATAGATAAATATATACGCATAAAACGTTAAGCCTTTTTCTAAAGAAGAGATAAGACAGACAGTGATCACTGCCAAATTCTTACTTTAAAACTGCTGAACAGTGGTTGACATCTCTATGCAGAAACTTCCAGAGCATTAACTGCTTCAAAGACCTTCAAGAAAGGATCACACAGTCACCTCCTGGATGTTCATGCTATTTAGCCCTTTATAGGCCTTCCTCTCCTTCCAAACACATCCAAAATGTACATTCTCTCCTATAATTGATACTACATTCATTCCACATGACCAGACTATCTTAGAACTCTCTGATCCATCTCTTCATGTACAGTAACCTTTTCACCACTTATCTACATCTACATTTCTCACCCTTTTATTTCTTCTTATGCCACATATACTACATAAACAATTTTTTCTGCATCTTGACCTCATCTCTTCAGTTTCCAACTGCATCCACGCTTTACTTCCCTAAAGGAGAGTTGGGTCAACCATCTCTTCATACATCCTGCCTTGGCTTCCAGGCGCCCCAAGTGTCCTCCAAGTTTGCCTACATTCTGCTACCTTCCTTATTTCACCTATTCTGTGACTCTCCTCTTCTCTCAGCCTACCATCATCTAGTGTATTTACTCACATTTACTTACTCGAATCAGCTGCTATCATTCTTCCATCACCGTACTAACATACGTTGTCCATTTTCCTGGCTTCCATTAACCCTTATAACCTTAGCCTTGCTCACATTTACTCTCAGTTTTCCCCTTTGTCAAACACTTTCAGGGTATTTCACTAGTCTCTACAGTTTTCAAAATCCCTTATCAACACTTACCATCTGCCAATGTAAGACATGCCAAACTCCATTCACACAGGCACAGACTCTCACACACAAATGTGTAAAATATATATATATATAATATATATATATATATATATATATATATATATATATATATATATATATATATATATATATATATATATATATATATATATATATATATATATATATATATATATAAACACACACACACACACACACACACATATATATATATATATATATATATATATATATATATATATATATATATATATATATATATATATATATATATATATATATATATATATAATATATAATGTGGTATGTATAGGCAATGTAACTGAAAATTCCATTTTTCTTTTCCACGTATAGCGTAATTTTCTTCATAAACTTATGTTATTTCATCATGTTTAGTAATGGGAAGGAACTCGCATAACTTGCGTATGGATAGCTATACTGGCAAAATTGCCTATATACTGATAAATGAAGAATTAAACAAAAACTATTTTATTTGAAAAAAAAAATTACCTTCAGAGGAGTGGAGAACGTAGCGCCATTGCTTAGCCGATCTGGAAGAGGAAAGAAGTTGTAGGAAAGAACAGTAAATGTAAACCCTAAAGAATAGAGTTTAACCCCTTTAAGGGATGGGGAGTTACGGAAATTTAGGAAAACGGGAGCAAATGGGAAATTCCAGAACGTATCGGGAGTTGGAGTGAAACAAGCCCCGAAACTGCACATCCCAGTCGTTGCTGATCTTCACGCAGTGACCGAGGAAAATGATTGGCTTAACGTGTTCTGCTAAACGCTGCAGACTGAAAGAGTTAGGGGCTTTTATCACTTAACTTTCTTCAATAAATGGAGCATTATTCGTATAAAAGAGACGAGGAGGCCATTGTCATAAAAAGGAGGAAAAACTTGAGAAAGGCAATGACCCTTTGGATCGTCTTAGATTGGTTCTTCAAAAAGAGATGAGGGCACAGAAGGTTAGTTGACGAATTGTCCTTGATGGAGCATTGCGGGTGATAGATTGGGAACCACATAAAAGGTGGAGCTTCATGTTTCAGAGGAAATTTGCGGCTTTTTATGGATGTACGTTCCAAGTGTGTCAGGACATTAATAAATATCAGATTGCTCTGTCATAAGTTTCAGTACTTTCATTATTGAAGAATGGCTCACTGTTTACAAAATGGTCAGCCAGGTAGGTCGGAATGACAAATAAAAATTAATCACCCAGATATAGGTTACAACTCTTAAATGAAAATCAGAGATAGCGAATGTTTTCTAAATAGTCTGGTGCAGCAGTTTAGCAGATAAATAAAAAGGAGTCGTAGAATTAACTTGACTATATTTTGCACTCTCCATTATAGCTGAAGCTTTGCTTGGCGGGGTTGGGTTGTGGCGTCGGTCGGGGTGGGGTGACCGTTCGTCATTTAGCGCTCTAAAGTCGTCAGTTTGATTATGTGAGCAGAAAGCTACTTCAGATACAAGTAGTAATCGGATTTAGATAAAATATTGACATGAGAATATCATATATTGCAATCTGTAAAAAAAGCATTAGTGGCATCCAGGCCATAGTTCACCTACAGAATTTACTTCTGTTTGTCGTTAAAATTATCAAAATAATAGATTTAGTTTTTCGAAAGTGAATATAACTTTTCTGCAGCAGAGTACGGGAGAGAGAGAGAGAGAGGAGAGGGAGGGGGAGGGGAGGGGAAGTAGCTGTGAAATGGATGGTGGAGAAGCACGCTTTTCCCCCATATTTTCACACCAAAAACACGCCATTCGCATGCCCTAAAGTATTTTTTTAAGAATACGTGCTTATGAATTGTGCACCAGATTTGGGCCATCTTTTACACAAATACAGGGAGCTCAGAGCCCAAAATGAGAATGGAAAAAGGAAGAATTTCCAGTGTCCGAGTATATTTTATACCAGACACTGAGGTCGTCAGGGTAAGCACTGAATTTCGTCACTTAAAATGAGATTAACCCCCCAACAAGCCCCCACCCCAAATTCTCTCTCTCTCTCTCTCTCTCTCTCTCTCTCTCTCTCTCTCTCTCTCTCTCTCTCGATGAAGCCTGTTTAGTTTTGGTTTGGATGTTGCCGAGAGTATGAATTGATGAAAATTGTGATCTTGAAAACTCAGAGTAAATAAAAAAAACAAGTTATGCCCTCGGTATTTATTGCCTAATTTTTTCGAGTTTCCATTTTCACGCATACGCGGTAGGTGTAAAAATGTTTGTTACACGACACTTAGAGTAACTTTCCGGTATTTTTGTATCAAAGATATATGCTTGCTTCTACAGTTCCAAAGGCAATAATGGCAAGGTTTTTGCTGGGAATCTGCGTATGGCATTTCCAAGTTTTAAAGAACAGACTCCATACATTTGTTGATATCCTACAAAACAAACAAGGCATTTGGCCACGATCATGTTCCTGCATGATTCATGAAAGTCTTCGCAGAAGAACTGACTTTTGTGCCTTTCCGTTTGTTCTACTTGATTGTTAATTCATTCACTCAGCATGATGATGAAGAGGAGATGGAGCTGGCTTGGACTTAACCTTCGCTCCACCTGAGGGAGAATGGTACGTGGTATTGTTAACTGGGTTCCTGAGGGTACCAGGAGAGTTGGAAATCCCAAACCCCCTCCGATGAGAACTGTGAAACAGGTGGATAGAGATGGGTGGAGATTTGTGTAAGTGAAAGCATGGTAGGACATGAGTGGCAAAATTTCGCAGCGGCCCAGTGCTTTCTTGTTAAATGGCATTGGAAACATGCCTGCAGGTTTCATCAAGGACAGATGACTTCTTCTCCTTCAAATTGTCGCCGTAACTGAATATTATCTCCAATTATTTACGAAGTGTCTGAAACGTTGCCCAACCCTTATTTTCTAAAACGCTTAGTATCCAGCCTCCTTAAAGGTATATATTATCATCTGTGGCTTTTCCAGAGTTAGACCCTTTAAAAGCATTCTTTCTTATCTTTCTTATGTTTGGTCATCTTTTTGTGTAACTGCAGATAATCTTTCTTATTTCTCATCGTGCTTGTCTGGCATTCATCTAGTTAGCCAGATTTCTTTCTTGTGGTTTTATGCTCCTCTGTAAGTTCATACGTGGTTGTGTAATTCAGGATTCTGTTCTTTTCCCGACAGGTAACATTCTTTTAATTAGTGGCTTCTATTCTACCTCCTCTCCTCTTTATGCTTTTACCAATAATATGGTTTTTCTTCATTCGTCTCCCAACCATCCTATATTTTTCACGCTGTTTCTCGATTACTCTTTCTTTGTCTGACCTAGCGAGCAATTCTAAAAAGGGATCTTGCAACTTATTTCAGGTCCAGACCTCCAGTACACAGATTATATGAATTTCTCTCATTATTTTCCATTCAGTTTCTCGATTCCTTGAAAGGAAAATCTTCCTCAACCCTTTCCTTCAAATATAGTGTGTAGAAATCACATAGTTCACATTGTTAAATTTTTTACGTTGAGGTTTGGGGTTTGGATTGTGTCGTAAGTTTTGTGCCTCATCCCAGTGACTAGAACTATAATTTGCATCATGTTTTTCCATTATCTCACTTTTTAACACAGCTATAACCTCAGTCAGTGTTTTTAGAGAATGTTTTGTGTTAAGTTGTCCGGAAGCACCTGAAATTCCCCATGTCCGCTTTGTAGATGAGGCAGACACTGATCGGTCTCCAGTTGAGTGTTTTCCCTTTTACTGCTTAGCTATAAATTCCCTCCCAGTTGTTCTTTTCTGTGATTCTTTTCTATGCGTCTTCCATCTTTAAGAGGCTAAATTATTACTTACTTTGCAGGTACTACCACAGTTTATCTCTTCATATATTTATATAGGTCTTAGCTACATAAGTCCTTTCGATTAACTAGTCCCCTGGCCTGCGCATCGAAGTGTAAATGAAAGAGACAGTTTCTGGTAGATCTGTCTCAATGTATAGAAAATAAGAAAGGGTAAGTGCGTTAGGTGATTTAAAGGCAAAATTAGGCGATCAAAATAAGAAGTGTTTAATCATTTCCGGGTTTATTAATAATGCCTTCATTATACCCCTATCAGTCATGTAAAAAAGTTTTACCAATAATCATAGAAAGGTGCATATTTAAAGAAGATAGTTTTCGCATATTTGTATCTTGGAATGGCCTCCTTGATTCAGCAATGTGAAGTTCTACAAGTCCAGCCCCTTGCATAATCGTAACCTTGACCGACTGGATATTAGAGTTAAAACGCTCGTGCTGAAAAAATAAATGATTCTCCATCCCAAATATAGAAGCAGGCAAACAAATCTTAATTAAACAGAACCTAATTAAATGATAAGGCAACAGAGAAGAGTGAGGTGCACTTCATAATTAGTAAGAAGTCTGATCACATACTTTGATTTAGTGTTCAGTTCCCTTAAAATGTGTCTCTGTGAAGACATGTGGTACCGGTATTAACCCGTTATGTAACCACCTTTGTCACCTACTCCCAAGTGCTAGTACTAAACATTGCGAAAGTTCCTTGGGACGCCGTGTTTAGTACTAGCCCCTCGGGGATCAAGGTATTATATACACCCATTTGTATATTGTGTGGTCGACAAAAATGTTATTAATAAACGATCTACTTTACATAGCATGAGTTTACCCTGGACTTTGACAAAGGTGGATACATACCGGGTTAATGCCTGTTACCTAGATATGCATCATTTTGCCAGTGAACTCAAACATTATACTGATAAGACCAGGTATATGATAATTCTGATACGTAGAATCTCTAGAAAGGTATTGTAACTTTTTGTCATTGTCCCGCGCTTTGTACACTGTATGAAAATGCGAATTTAAGCGAATACTTTCCCAGGAATTTACGTAATTATTATGGTTTACGGGTTTAATTGCCGAGTGCTTCCGTAATTAGAAAATCTTTGACGAAACCTATGATCAAGGCATTTGAATATACTGTCGAAATAAATAACCTTGTTGCCGTTTATATCCTTATTTCTAGTAAGAATTATGGCCCTTGAAACAAAGGATTCCCTTTCTGGTCGCCAGCAATCAACCACAAACACGGAAAACACAAACGGCTGAGCAGTTTGCCTTTAACCAGTTGTTGTTAGTGTTATCATGTCGACATCATTGACTATAAAACATTATTTTACATTTTCATAATGAATCAAGAAAGGACATAGTGACTTCAGTGGATGACAAGCTTTGCTTCCTCAGACAGTTTTAACTCTTAGGCAAACCGACGGCATGTTTTCCCCTCATCTGTTCCTTTTTCCATCTGAGTTGCTATTGATTGTTCTTATTCTCTTTTTCTTGTTCTTTTCCCCTTGTTTCCCCCCACCTATCCCGGACCTTCCTTTCTTCCGGCGAACCATTGAAGGAGAAAGCTCGTGGTTCATAAATTATTATTCCTCGGTGTTTGCAAGGCCCTGATAGCGCCCCGTTTCGACACCTCGGCCATTACTTGTGGCTCTCGTGTATGCCTCGCTGGATCCCTCAATAACCCCCACAGGATCACGTGTTAGCCGAAACCTCTTCTGACCGGGGCTCAATACTATGCTCCCAGAGACGTTCGCGATTCTTGTGCTCCAGGAGATGAAGTTAACGGTGATGCTGTGTGTTTGTGTTTGTGTGTGTGTGTGTGTGTGTGTGTGTCTTTGTCTTTGCGTGTATTTACTACAGAGACGTCTGTGAATGACCAGGCACCGAGTCCGTCGAGGTCTTTATGATCTAAAAGATTTGTTGTACCTTGGAGAGACTTTTGTTAGGTTGCCAATATAAAAGGTAACATAGGCGCACCCACTACATCGAAAGTTTACAGAAGAGCCGTCGAATTTAGGTAAATAGCATTAAAGACAGGTATTTAAGTTAGAATGAAGGAAGAGGCAAGTTAGCTGAACAGGGTCGCGCTAAATATTATGCAAATCGCAAAGATGTCGCGAAACTTTTTAATGACTAAAGTTTTGAGAAATGGATATTTAATATAAAGCTTCTTTAGCTGGTTTCAGTGGTCCGAAATTTCAAAACTCAGTGTTCTTGTACAGTTGTGTCGATTGTCGCTTTTTTGTTTGTTCGTTAAATAGATTTAAGAAGTTCTTAACCTGTCTGTCTGAAATAGACTCAGGAAGGTCATTATAATCATTTTTATGCTCAAAGTCAGTTGTAATACTGACGGTAAGAAAACTAGTTGAAATATATATATATATATATATATATATATATATATATATATATTAGTATATATATATATATATATATATATATATATATATATAAATATTTATTATAATAAATATATTATTTATATTATAAATTTTGTTGTAATAAACCATTATTTACATGTGAGTTACACATTCAGGTGTCAGAATATTAGATACATAAATTGAGTATGTAAAACTAGATTTCATTAAACAATCCGGTCAGTTAGGGGGCCGGGGTATAAAAAATGACTTAAAGTAACTGTGGGTTTTGAAAATCCTGAAGGTTTTTGAAACTTAAAGAGCTGATTCAGGGCATTACCTTGAGGAAGGAGTAGGGCATATATTTTTCAGGGAAGGAAGTGGAAAGCCCTTTGGAATCAAATCGTCTTAAAATTTCTAAAATGTTTTAAAATAAAGAAAATTAATATTTTTGCAACGAAATGGGGTTCAAGAGGATAGAAACTAATGCTTGTTATATAATTCATAGTGATATTTTGATGCAATTGTGTTTCTATAATGAAACCTCTACGGTAAAACTGGAGAGTAGGCCTATTTCTTTGCATCATAGGAAAGTAAGTATGCGTCATAAGTATCCATTATTTCCCTGACGAGAAATAGGGATCGATTGAAAAGTATACTATTCGAGTAGATTGCCTTCCCATTATTTTATCGGCCTCCTTAGAAAAAGGTTCTTAAATGTCAAAGGCAGGTTCTCATAGCTATTAAATCGTCAGAGCAGTCTCTCTCTCTCTCTCTCTCTCTCTCTCTCTCTCTCTCTCTCTCTCTCTCTCTCTCTCTCTCTCTCTCTCAACGTATTTGATAACGTTTACTAGTGTTCTGTCTCAAGTTTCTCAGAATCAGTTTGCATCATGTTTTGTGACAAAGGATTATTTTATCAGAAGCCGATCTACTAAACGTCTCCTAATTTTTTTTTTTTGTCATTTTCTGTTAGCGACTTTTATTAACTCCTTTTGCAAACACATTTTATAGTGGAAACATGAGATCTTAATTGTTCCGACACGAATACGAACCTACGCTTTCAGATACGGAGTACTCGCGCTTAGCGCACGTACTCAGTATTTGAAAGCGTAGGTTCTTATTTTGAGAAAAATACAAATTACTCTAGAATTTGGTATTTTAGCTGTTTGATGGTTGAGATTCAGGTCTGTAACATGTATTACCTTTGTTTTGCGGGTTTGAGGTCAAGTTTTTCTAAACTCTAATTTAATTCTTACTTAAATTTGTACGCCCCATGTGTCGTTCTTCGGCAGATGTCAGTATTTCTTGTAATACTCGAGAATTTGAAAGTAGATGTTAGCGTGTATTCTGTGTAGTAGTTGCAAAACTGCGAAGATCAGAATAGGTAGCTCATTTGAAGTTAAAATCAGTGCTCATTCTGCCTGTTCTTTATTTCGATATGAAATGGAAATCGTTATATTAATACGCCGCTGTATTTATGTATCATTTGCATACTTTACAATCTGAAGTACAAAAATGAGTAATCATGTAAAATGGTTCGACATACATCTTGCTCATTTTTTCTAGTCATCATCGGCGTCAGTGACCCTGGTAGTTGCGACGCCAGCTAACTGGCAATCACTCTGTCAAGTCATCAGGATGCTAAAAAAAAAAGAAAAAAAAAAAAAAATGAATTTCCAAGTCCCACATACATCCGTGGAGACTGTGTACTCTTGATGATTTATTTCTCAGGAGTTTCACGACTTCCTCCTTCAATAAACGATGCTCTCCGATGCGACCATGTTTTCAGGGCAAAACCGCCGTGTTGTAACCCACGAATCCCGGCATTACCCCCGGTGAGCCCTCCGACAACAAAACACTTTATATATCCGGACGCCTCCTTTTCCAGGAGATTCATGCGAACATGATGGATTCGCCAATCCCAGTGTCTTGTTTCTAATATATGATGTTGGTACAATAGTCGAGGAATCGGACGGATCAAGCTCGGGAGCGAAATGCTTTGCCATCGGAAAAGGCCCTCCTCCCAATCCTCCGACATCCACATGAAACGAAAACCGTCCAAAGATTTCGGGAAATTTCCCTAGAACCGACGGCACTTACTGCACTTCTGCCCTCCCCCCCATTCCATCCCCTCCCCCATCAAGCTTCCATTCACCCCCTCCTTTCCCCCAACCCGCCCGCGCGTCTCTTTTCAGCCTTCAAGTCATTTATTTAGAAGCGTCTAATAAAATCGGTTTGAGGGATAATCGCGCGCAAGGCAGATGGGAGCCCAAGTTTGATATCAGAACCTATCCATATTCTTTCATATTCCTTGTCGCCTTAGCCCCCTCCCCCATCTAAACCCCCCACCTCTCTCTCTCTCTCTCTCTCTCTCTCTCTCTCTCTCTCTCTCTCTCTCTCTTCCCACCCCCTTCCCCTTTCTCCTTCGTTGTCGTCCTCTGTGCCAAATAGTGGTTTTTTTCATCTGGGTAAAATCTATTGGGTAAAATGACGCGATTGAGAGAGAGAGAGAGAGAGAGAGAGAGAGAGAGAGAGAGAGAGAGAAATCTTCCTTTTGGAGAAAGTACGAAGTGATGGCAGCAAATTAAAGACAGTCCTTTTTTATTGCTGCGTCTTTGGACGAGGAAGATGACATGCAGCCTTAATAGGTTTGTTTATAATTGGAGTGCGGAGTGGTGGCTTTTGTTGTTTGCAGAGCGGGAGAGGTTATTGGAATGGCGGGTTCGAAGGGCGTTTGTGGTGACTGATGATGAATATTCGCTCGCCTTTTGTTAGGTGAAAGTTGAATTGTCAGCACCGGTAGTGATGAATGGGTACAGCGGCTGTCCCCGTGATGTACATTGCCTAGATATCGACTGTGATGTGAGATTTGTTTTGACTATCAGATTGCTGCAATTCATTAATCTTCAACGAGTTGGAGATGAGAATCATTTTCATCATGCTGTTGACTGGATAAAGGCAGAAATTGTAGTTTGTAACGATTGTATTAGTAGGAATATAATTGAGTCTGCTTTTGTAAAGACGTAATCCAGAAAACTATTAAATGTGAGCTCTGGTATGTACAAATTAGACAATCTAGTTTTAAGATTGTCCTTTGATTTTGTTTAGTTGTATTATTACTACTTGTCATTTCTTTTTATTGATAAAATTTTATGAAGTTTTTTTTATTGTCCCTTGATTTTGTTTAGTTGTATTATTACTACTTGTCATTTCTTTTATTGCTGATGTCTTTTTATGTATTATTAATTTTACTGTTTGTTCAGTTATTTTATTACTATTTGCCATTATTTCTTTTTTGTATATTGTTATGACCATTATTATTATAACTGTTCATATTTGTGAATTCAGTTGTTTGATAAACTGGTCGACAAGCAGTCGGCTTTTTATCGTTTATTTCTGTATATGATGCGGACATTAGGCAGTTCCTTCCTTCCTTTGACTTGTTTGTGGATTAAGCAGTTGAGAAATCTGGACGAACGTCTTCTGTATGCGATGGCCTAATAATACATTTGTCAATTTTGTTGGTTTGCTTTACTTTTGTAAGAGCTTTCTTGCTCACCTGTTTTGTTCTCTGTATCACTTTGGGCCCCGAAGATGTGTTAATTACACGGAAGTACTTGGCACCCTGCCGTTTCTTTTCACACTTTTCTGTGGCTTCAGCTGATAAACAAATCATGTGCATATTTTTGTGATTTTTTATTTGTATTTATATATATATATATATATATATATATATATATATATATATATATATATATATATATATATATATATATATATATATATATATATATATATATGTGTATATATATATATATATATATATATGTGTGTGTGTGTGTGTGTGTGTGTGTGTGTACCGGGTGTTTCGAAATTAGAGGCCCCACCTCCACGGAACAAATGGAAAGTTATGAAGTTTTCTGCTATAGCATATCTCCAAGTACAATATTTTAAGTTTCTGTTAAGCTATTTTTCATTTTACATTTCTTGTATTTTCAGACTGAGTGACGGAGTTAGATACAGCCATGGCTAATGACTCGGAGGAAATCAGATGGATTGACCAAATCCAGGCTATAACTTTCAGAGAGGCCAGGGATGCTGGTGCATCCTTCATTTCACGTTCCTGGATAACTAAATACATTAAAAGAGATGAATCCTTTGTTAAAAGAAACTGGAACAAAACTCCATATGACTGTCATTGCGAAAAGAGTTAGAAACTTGGAAGGCCTGAAGTCCTTTTTCAGGAGTCAAAAGACATCATGGCTGAGGCAGTGGGTAGACCAGGAAAGTCTTTATGTAAATTGGTGCTTGAACTAGAAACAAAAAGGGGAAAAAAGAGAAGTTATAGTGCTGTATATCGTGAGTTGAAAAAATCTGGTATCAAGCCATTTCATGTTATCAGCAAGCCCAACATCACTCAGCAACAGAGAGAAGACCGTGCATGGTTTTGTGGTTCATTTCATCAGATGAATTCTTCATTTATACAGCCAGGAAGCCAAATCATAAAAATGACATCATTTGGGCTGCAAAGTTGGGTGATATCAGCGATGACATGCACTATTGCCAAGTTGTGAAATTTCCTGAATGTTTGGGAATTTTTCTCTGATTCACAACCAAACAGTTAATGTGGATCATCAAAGAAAAAGGACAGTCATGGAATGGCGAATACTTCAGAGAAACTGTGCTTGCTGGTGGAGTATTTCCTTTCCTCAAAGATCCTGAAAATGTGTTATCTGGTGAAGAAGTCACATTTTTGCATGATAAGGCACCATGTTTCAAGGCTCTTCAGACACAGGAGCTGTTTCGAAACAGTGGTATCGATTTCTTCTCGTCAAGTGAATTTCCAGGTAGCTCCCCTGACCTTAATGTGTGTGAAAACATTGGTAGTATATTAAAGGATCGTGTTGAAGCGTGCACAGTGAACTATGATGGTATATCAAGCCTCGATGACCTGTGGAGAGAGGTGACCGAAGTGCTCAGGGAAATGGAGTTTGAGTCTCGGCTTTTTTGCGATTTGCTGAAATCATACCCCTCAAGAATGTAGGCTCTGGTACAGGCAGATGGAGGCCACACAAAATATTAAATACTCAGAGAGAAACTGAAATAAATACCTGTTCTGAATTACTTTTGTTTTTGTCCATATCAATTTTAGTTTATGCTGTAGAGGGGGCGGCCTCTAATTTCGAAACACCCTGTATATATACTGTATATATAATGTATTTATATAATATATATATATATATATATATATATATATATATATATATATATATATATATGTATATAAATATAAATACAACACCCTGTATATATACTGTATATATATAATGTATATATATATATATATATATATATATATATATATATATATATAAATATATATATATATATATATATATATATATATATATATATATATATATATATATATATATATATATATTTATATATATATATATGTATGTATGTATGTATGTATATATATATATATATGTAATATATATAATATATATATATATATATATATATATATATATATATATATATATATATATATATATATATATATATATATATATATATATATATATATATATATATACTATATATATTCCTTATATAATCCCATTGTGATTATGGGACTCGGGTTTGTTTTCACTACCAGACATCATAATATCTTCATATTTGTTGCACTTGGATCATAAGACTTTGTAGTGACAAGCGTATCCAAAAAAGCGCGAAGATTTCGAGAAGTTAAGAGGGCATTGTGGCTATTACAATTACACACACACACACGCCACACATACACACACACACACACATATACACACACACACACACACACACACACACACACACATACACATATATATATATATATATATATATATATATATATATATAAATGTAAATATATTTACTGTATATTATATATAACATATATATCTATATATATATAATATATATATATATATATATATATATATATATATATATATATATATATATACACGTATATATACATACATACATACATACATATATATATATATATGATATATATATATATATATATATATATATATATATATATATATATATATATATATATATATATATATATATATATATATATAGTTGGCAGTGGTCATTAACGTCTGAGTTGGTGGTTGAGGATGAAGTTGAATATTATATTGCTACCTCAGCAATATGCTTTTCGATGTCTCGTGTAACTCGCTTCAGTTATCTTGCGTGTGGGTAGCTGGGCATAATTTTTTAAACGAGGATCCATTTTTTTCATGTTTTACGGAATATATTGTAAATGCATATAATGTGGCCGCTTATTCCTTTTTAGACTTTACATGTTTACAGCCATTGTTTAATAGATTATTACAGTTTATTAATCAGGGCGCACTTTGTTGCGTTGCCTTCGTAACGGACTATATTAAACACCGGTACCATATGTTAAGTTGATATATTTGTACGCAGGTGAACAGTGACATGGTTTTGTAGTAGTTTTTATTCTTTCCTGTCAAATCAAATTGCAAAGAATCCTCAATCACTAAAACGCCAATCCATTTTACGAGAAAGCAGTCGTGTTAGGTTGCTAGCCATAGATGTTTATGATTTACCACCAATGATTCAATCAATCAATGAGGGAAGGGCCCTTGAAGACGCTCACAAATTTTCCAAGAGGCCTATACAAGGGGAGATTAGGTCGTGGGCGCAGTAGTTCCAACCATTCGTAGGAAGCCATTGACAGTCATCGGTTGATTGCGGGAGGGGGGAATATTACGCCAATCCATAGTCAACTAATGGCTATTCCGGCTACATCTCATAGTTATGGCTTGTTATGACTTCGGGGAATAGCCCGTTAGATCGTAGAGGAAAGAGCTGCTTTTTCAAATGCATTGTGAACGAGAAGTGTCGGGATTTAATTAAATTTCTCTCTCTCTCTCTCTCTCTCTCTCTCTCTCTCTCTCTCTCTCTCTCTCTCTCTCTCTCTCTCTCTCTCTCTGACTTTGATTTTTGTAGTTTACTTGCCTTCATCTATATTTGTTTGAAATGGAATTAATTTGTACGTAAAGGGCTAACCTGAAGATGAACTCTCGACTTATATTCAGAGTTCTTGCAGTGTGTGTGTGTGTGTGTGTGTGTGTGTGTGTGTGTTCGTGTGTGGAGACAAATGAAACTCTACAACTTAATTATGAATTCACTCACTACCTTAGAAATTACTGAGATGCTCTTGAACAATGAATCACACAACGCCGTTGGACAGCCAGACTCATTATGCTTCTCATAATAAAGCCAATTCGATAAAGTAATGAGCAGATTTAAAACTCAGTATTAACTTTCAAGTATGTTCAGTCTTACGGGCTTCTAACTCATATGAGCAATTCTGGATGCAGGCTGTGCATATGATCCTCAAGAACAGATCCTAGTGAATGCATTATTTGGCATACTGTCTTGTTCAGTTAAACGCTCGTGATGCCTAAGCATTTAGTAAGTGTTGTAACAGAACAGGCGTTTCCCGAGGATAACGATCAGTTCATATTTTCTCACGTCTTGCTGTGAGTCAGTCATGTACTGAAGCCTGTGAGAGGATTTTCTTGATACTTATGACGAGTGAGTAAGTACTTGCTATATTATCTTGATACCAAGGACGAATGAGTTAAGTATTTTCTATAGTTTCTTGATACTTAGGACGAATGAGTAAGTACTTTCTATATTTTCTTGATACTTAGAACGAATAAGTAAGTACATTCTATATTTTCTTGATACTTAGGATGATTGAGTAAGTACTTTCTATATTTTCTTGATACTTAGGACGAATGAGTAAGTACTTTCTATATTTTCTTGATACTTAGGACGAATGAGTAAGTACTTCTGTATTTTCTTGATAGTTAATACGAATGAATAAGTATTTTTTTATATTTCACTGATATTTAGGACGAATGAGTAAGCACTTTCCATATTTTCTTGATACTTAGCAAGACTGACTAAGTACTTTCTATATTTTCTTGATACTTAGGACGAATGAGTAAGTGCTTTATATATTTCCTTGATACTTAGGAATGAGTAAGTATTTTCTATATTTTCTTGATACTTAGGACGAGTGAGTTAAGTATTTTCTATATTTTCTTGAGGCTTAGGACGAATGAGTTAAGTATTTTCTATATTTTTTTTATACTTAGGGCGAATATGTAAGCACTTTCTATATTTTATTGACACTTAGGACGAATGAGTAAGTACTTTCTATATTTTCTTGATACTTTGGACGGATGAGTTAGGTATTTTCTATATTTTCTTGATACTTAGGACGAATGAGGCAAGTATTTTCTTTATATTTTCTTGATACTTTGGACGAATGAGTAAGTACTTTCTATATTTTATTGATACTTAGGGCGAATGAGTAAGTACTTTCTATACATTCTTGATACTTAAGACGAATGAGTTAAGTATTTCCTATGTTTTCTTGATACTTTGGACGAATGAGTAAGTGCTTTCTATACTTGTTTGATACTTGGGACGAATGAGTAAGTACTTTCTATAATTTCTTGACAGTTAAGACAAATGAGTTAAGTATTTTTTATATTTCACTGATATTTAGGACGTATGAGTAAGGACTTTCTATATTCTCTTGATACTTAGGACGAATGAGTAAGTGCTTTATATATTTCCTTGATACTTAGGACGAATGAGTAAGTACTTTCTATATTTTCTTGATACTTAGGACGAATGACTTAAGTATTTTCTATATTTTCTTGGGGCTTAGGACGAATGAGTTAAGTATTTTCTATATTTTTTGATACTTAGGGCGAATGTGTAAGCACTTTCTATATTTTATCGATACTTTGGGCGAATGAGTAAGTACTTTCTATATTTTCTTGATACTTTGGACGAATGAGTTAGGTATTTTCTATATTTTCTTGATACTTAGGACGAATGAGGC
>NC_089755.1:22015176-22017676 GCF_040412425.1 Macrobrachium rosenbergii
CCCTAATACTTTCCCTTCATGTTCCACCCTTAATATGTTCCCCTTCATGTTCAACCTTTAATAAGTTCCCCCTTCATGTTCCATCCTTAATAAGTTCCCCATTCATGTTCCATCCTTAATATGTTCCCCTTCATGTTCCACTCTTAATAAGTTCCCTCTTCATGTTCCATCCTTAATAATTTCCCCCTTCATGTTCCATCCTTAACAAGTTCCCCCTTCATGTTCCATCATTTATAAGTTCCCCTTCATGTTCCACCCTTAATATGTTCCCCTTCATGTTCCACCATTCATATGTTCCCCCTTCATGTTCCACCGTTAATAAGTTCCCCTTCATGTTCAACCTTTAGTAAGATCCCCCTTCATGTTCCACCCTTAATATGTTCCACTTCATGTTCAACCTTTAATAAGTTCCCCCTTCATGTTTAATCCTTAATAAGTTCCCACTTCATGTTCCATCCTTAAGTTCCCCAATCATGTTCCATCCTTAACAAGTTCCCACTTTATGCACCACCCTTAATATGTTCCCCCTTCAAGTTCCATCCTTAATAAGTTCCCCCTTCATGTTCCATCCTCAATAACTTCCCCCTTCATTTTCCATCCTTAACAAGTTCCCCCTTCATTTCCCATCATTAAGTTCCCCCTTCATGTTCAACCTTTAATAAGTTCCCCCTTCATGTTCCATCCTTAATAAGTTCTCCCTTCATGTTCCACCCTTAATAAGCTACCCCTTCATGTTCCATGCTTAGTAAGTTCCCCCTTCCTGTTCCACCTGCTTAATAAGCTCCCCCTTCATGTTCCATGCTTAGTAAGTTTCCCCTTCCTGTTCCACCTGTAATAAGTTCCCCCTTCATGTTCCATCCTTAATAAGTTCCTCTTGATGTTCCACCCTTAAGTTCACCCTTCATAAGTTCCCCCTCCATGTTCCATCCTAAATAAGTTCCCCCTTCATGTTCCACCCTTAATAAGTTCCCCCTTCATGTTCCACCCTTAATAAGTTCCCCTTCATGTTCCACCCTTAATAAGTTCTCCCTTCATGTTCCACCCTTAATAAGTTCCCCTTCATGTTCCACCCTTAATAAGTTCCCCCTTCATGTTCTACCCTTAATAAGTTCCCCATTCATGTTCCATCCTTAATAAGTTCCCCCTTCATGTTCCATCCTTAATAAGTTCCCCTGTCATGTTCCACCATTAATAAGTTCCCCTTCATGTTCCACTCTTAATAAGTTCCCTCTTTATGTTCCATCCTTAATAAGCTCCACCTTCATGTTCCACCCTCAATAAGTTCCCCCTTCATGTTCCACCCTTAATAAGTTCTCCCTTCATGTTCCACCCTTAATAAGTTCCCCTTCATATTGCACCCTTAATAAGTTCCCCCTTCATGTTCCATCCTTAATAAGTTTCCCCTTCATGTTCCACCCTTAAGTTTCCCCTTCATGTTCCATCATTAATAAGTTCCTCTTTCATGTTCCTTCGTTAATAAGTTCCCCCTTCATATTCCACTCCGTAATGAGTTCCCCATTCATATTCCACTCTTAATAATTTCCCCCTTCATGTTCCATCCTTAATAAGTTCCCCCTTCATGTTCCACCCATCCTTGATAAGTTCCCCCTTCATGTTCCACCCTTAATAAGTTCCCTCTTCATGTTCCATCCTTAATAAGTTCCCCCCTCATGTTCCACCCTTAATAAGTTCTCCCTTCATGTTCCACCCTTAATAAGTTCCTCCTTCATGTTCCACCCTTGATAAGTTCCCCCTTCATATTCTACCCTTAATAAGTTCCCCTGTCATGTTCCATCCTTAATAAGTTCCCCCTTCATGTTCCATCCTTAATAAGTTCATGTTCCATCATGTTCCCCCTTGTTTCCACCCTTAAGTTTCTCCTTCATGTTCCATCCTTAATAAGTTCTCTTTCATGTTCCTTCGTTAATAAGTTCCCCCTTCATATTCCACCCGTAATGAGTTCCCCCTTCATATTCCACCTGTAATGAGTTCCCCCTTCATATTCCACTCTTAATAATTTCCCCCTTCATGTTCCATCCTTAATAAGTTCCCCTGTCATGTTCCACCCTTAATAAGTTCCCCCCTTCATGTTCCACCCTTAATAAGTTCCCCTTCATGTTCCACCCTTAATAAGTTCCCCCTTCATGTTCCACTCTTAATAAGTTCCCTCTTTAATAAGTTCCCCCTTCATGTTCCATCCTTAATAAGTTTAATAAGTTAAGTTCCCTTCATGTTCCATCCTTAATAAGTTCCCCTTCATGTTGCACCTTAATAAGTTCCCCTTCATGTTCCATGTTAATAAGTTTCCCCTTCACTTTCCACCCTTAAGTTTCCCCTTCATGTTCCATCCTTAATAAGGTCCTCTTTCATGTTCCTTCGTTAATAAGTTCCTCTTTCATGTTCCTTCGTTAATAAGTTCCCCCTTCATATTCCACCCGTTATGAGTTTCCCCTTCATATTCCATCTCTAATAATTTCCCCCTTCATGTTCCATCCTTAAT
>NC_089755.1:22022676-22087676 GCF_040412425.1 Macrobrachium rosenbergii
ACAACTTCGTTACAGTGTAATATATATATATATATATATATATATATATATATATATATATATATATATATATATATATATATATATATATATATATATATATATATATATATATATATATATATATATATATATATATATATATATATATATATATATAATTGTAACACGGTGGCCTCTAAATTTTATGCACCACTCAACTTATTAATTCCCTACACCGTTTAGATGTGCTCGTCACGAAAAAGCCTTGAATCGGAAGTGAAGAGCAAATGAAGAAACCCCAAATTTCAGTGAAGAAAGTCGAACTGGGCCATATTTCATTAATATTAAATCAAAAGACCCCTTAGCCTCCCATTTTCCTCTCGCTTTTGGAATTCATTAATGTCATTAATGACGAGTAAAAAAATGCGCAATCGTGTTTTCTGTCTAGTGGCGACCTCAGCCACGGCCCATGAAACTCAGCCACGGTCTGGTGGTGGTTTACGTTGTTGGTACCTGTAGCGTTGGCAGGATGAAGTACGATTACGGCTAACTTAAACCTTAAATTAACTAAAAACTACTGAGGCTAGAGGTCTGCAGTTTGGTGTGTTTGGTGATTGGAGGGTGGGTGATCAACATACCAATTTGCAGCCTTAGAGCCTCAGTAGTTTTTAAGATCTTAGGACGGACTGACAGACAAAGCCGGCACAATAGTTTTCTTTTACAGAAAACTAAAATGAGTTGACCTTTCATATATTTCATGATTTTCTGTATGCACAAAAACCAGTTTTTAGTATTTAAGGAAGATTTTTAAATATATAGCTTATGAGAGGAGGTAGCATGGCTTTTAAACATGCTATTTCCCCAGGCAATGAGGGTGCCATGCCTCCTGTCGCCTTCCCACCCTACATGTAAAGTCCCTTGGTAGATTAAAAACGAAACTTTAAATATCTAATGTAAAATTTGCTTCTTGAAATTATTTAGATTATAGTTCTTGATTTCTGACGTCTTATTTTTAACAAAGCAGATTATTTGGAATATTTTACCTGTCATTCTGATATTTGCAGTTATATAAGTTATCACCCCTTGATGGTTATGATCTGTTCAGGTGAAAGAGACGGCCGCATTTTCCCCGTTTTCAAGTTTTTTTCTGTAATGTTTACTTAGGGGTACTTATTGATGTGGGCATATAATCAGTTGGTTCAGAAACATATAAGTACACATTACTGTATGCAACAGACGCAACTGAAGACTACCAGCGGACTCACTTGTGTAAGGGCGGGGGCGTGTGATGAGGCGTAAGGGTGGGATGGGGGTGCGGGGGCAACTTGTGTCTACGAACGAGGAGAATGCGATCACAGGGTCCCACATACTTGGTTTATGAGGCAACTTTGCCGAAGTTCGCTGGAAGATGATATCGCCGATAGCGAGTCGGTCACGGCGCTCTATTTTAGATTTATAGACACCAGAGGCTTCTTCTCCCCCGAGTAGAGAGAGAGGGAGAGATACAACGCTGCAGTTTATATACAAGTTCGTCTAACCCCGTCAGATAGTGAGAGAAAGTCTCCCAACTCTTTTTAAAACTCATCTTATACTTTTAATTTGTTCATTCTCTCTCTCTCTCTCTCTCTCTCTCTCTCTCTCTCTCTCTCTCTCTCATATCTTTTTTGAGTTTGATGCAAAATATACATACTGTATTACCTCCTTTACAAGTGTCATGTAAGTAGACGATGACAATTATGTACTGTACAGTATGTAGATAATTTACTCTTCGTGATAGTCACCTGAAACATATAAGAGGACCTGGGTTAGATTCTTGAGCAAGTCGGAATAATTTTAACAAGTTCCAATAATATCCGTTGTGAAAGTATACCTGTTATTATATATATATATATATATATATATATATATATATATATATATATATATATATATATATATATATATATATATATATATATATATATATCAGATATATGTCATGTGTGTGTGTAAATGCAGCCACTGTGTATATATGTGTGTAAACATACACGTAAATTCATGCTAGTATTCGAATTCATATGAGTAAAAGGGCTGTCACGAAATCTTTATCTGTGACTGAAATTGTTAATCATACGTCAGGCTTCATGACGCACCCAAACACTCAGTGCCAGTGATCTGTTCAGTCGTATACTCGCAAACGCGTGCACGCAAACACAATGCACATACAAACTCTCACTCACACACAAGCACTCATTAGGCCTCACTCCCATATGGGTCTTGGAAGCCGTCTTCCCTTTGAATCCAAAACCTCTGGACATGTTTTTTGCCCTTTTGAGAAAAATGTCCTTTTCCCTACAGTCTCTGCCCCGCTGCACATCAAACTCCCTCCGCCCCATCGGCCTCTTTTTTCTCCTCCCTTTTTTCTTGTCCCTTCTTTTCCGTACTGTAACTTCCTCTCCCCTTGATGGCTTAGTTATTAGACAATCAGAGCACCATCATTACTTTTCCAAATCTTCCTCTCTCTCTCTCTCTCTCTCTCTCTCTCTCTCTCTCTCTGTTTTTGTTTGTGCGCTCCCAGGTTTGTATGTGGTATATTGTATAGGTACACAAAGGTACGCATACACAAACACACACACATTTATATATTGATAGGTAGATTGATAGCTATATAATTTTTCACCCCATTTAATCAGCTCGGGTTTCAAATATCACATCTTGAACAGTGATTGATTTAGAGATTGGTTCTGTTGGGTCATTTCTTTCATTAACTAAAAATGATTTCTGTCAGCGGTGTTTATCTCGCAATCCTTTCAAAATTGTCGACGGCTTTTTGTCTTCGTAGTTTTATTCGGTTCTCCTGCAATTCTTGCGTTCTCGCTCGTTCTTCTTCTGTACCTTCTCTCATTGCTCCCTTTCTCTCTAGTCTTAACTTTCCATTCACCTCCTCCTCCTCCTCAACTATTCTTCTGTTACCTCCTTTTATCCTACTTGTGTGTGTTTTATTAGCCTCTCTAACTGCCTCGTACCACTTCCTTTCTCCCGCACCCCCTCCTCCTCCCTTTATTCTTTTCTTTTCTGATATCTTATCATCATCATCATCTCCTCTTCCCTCTGCCTCTTCTTTCTTTCTCTGCTTTCTTTACCACTCTCTCTCACTCCTCTCCTGTTCCTTGTCTTTCTTCTTCTTCTCTCCTCCTCCTCCTCCTCCTCCTCCTCCTTCTCCTTCTCCTTCTCCTTCTCCTTCTCCTTCTCCTCCTTCTTTGCCACTCGAATGCGTGCGGTGGAAGCCTTTACATTATCTCAGTGCTAATTGTGTTGTGAGTTTTTACGAGGGAAACACCTCGACAAATGGATGTGAAATTGGTTTCTGAATGAGTGATCTGAATGCCGAAGGTACTTACTCCTCCGGGAGGGGAAGAGGAGGTAGCAGTGCTCTCTCTCTCTCTCTCTCTCTCTCTCTCTCTCTCTCTCTCTCTCTCTCTCTCTCTCTCTCGGCGTCGTTTCTAACATTAGATGACGCTGCTATATGATAAGGAAACATCTCTCTCTCTCTCTCTCTCTCTCTCTCTCTCTCTCTCTCTCTCTCTCTCTCTCTGTGATTCGTTCTTCTTTTCAGATAACCTTATTAATGGCGTAAGAATTATGTTAATATCGTATGATACTGGGTTTGAGGTCATTGTAAATGTTTCGGCTTTCAAAGAAACGTATAAGTAAGGTTATAATG
This sequence comes from Macrobrachium rosenbergii, assembly GCF_040412425.1. Classification (NCBI taxonomy): domain Eukaryota; kingdom Metazoa; phylum Arthropoda; class Malacostraca; order Decapoda; family Palaemonidae; genus Macrobrachium; species Macrobrachium rosenbergii. Next base: position 22,026,362 of record NC_089755.1, read on the forward strand.
AAAGCCAAATGAAGGTATTCATCCATTTCATCAACCTATTGTCTTCGGGTCCCTTTGCGCTGCCAAGCCTCATTCCATATACTCTAGCATTTTCGTAAATTTACGTAGCACCTTCATATTTCTCCAACTTTTAAACTATTTACTACACATCTGTTAGCAAACAATGTATCTCAAGCTGCTCCCTTCTTTTGTTTCTTATTCCTATTCATCATCAGAGTCTCTAAAGGATAGATGACTCAATAATCTCGTGATGCATTCGTACTTTTGATTCCATACGCTTCTCATCTCCTGCAAACATTTTCAAGAGCTCCTTCCATCATATTTTCTTCATCAGGTGTGATCTATCTTTTATCTTCCGCAGTCCATATCAGCATTCATTGTATCGTCTTTCGTGTACCCATGTACCCTCATAAACTTACTGTTACTGGAATGGATAGCCCTTTCTCATTCCTTCACCAGTCGCTGTAATTTTCTTCTCTATGAAGAATTCTCCATAATTCTGCAAACATCAACATCACAGGTTTTCATAAACGTGGACTGTCCATATCTTGACTTTTCTCGCTACTTCCTCCATTCACACACACATACACACTCACACACACATTATATATATATATATATATATATATATATTTGTGTGTGTGTGTGTTCACGAATATTCGGCTACAAATGTTTAATATCCAATGCGTTCTACCTCGGAAATAATACTGAAAGGGAATTGTAATTGATTAGAGTTTCGTCACCTGGCAGACTCGATCCACCGACAACGACAACCTCCGACTCCAACAACGAGTATTCTCCCATTCGGCTGTCAAGAGAGGTAATAAGTTGATACCGACTCTACCGTACACATGCCCGCCCGCCGAATAGAGGTATTTGTACTTGTATTCAGAGACCTCATGAGAGGTATGTCGAGCAGTCTCACACCCAAAACGCTACTACTTCATCTTACACATACCCTCGTGCTTCCTGGGTATTAATGTCCTTTTACTCTAACACTTCAGGAACTCACTGTTATTTGTGCAGCCTTCTTCTTTACCTTTCAAGAGTAATATATAGTTACCGAATTTAAATACTGACTCCCACATCAACATTACTTAACGTTTCGATATCGACCCCGGTATTAGACAGAAATATATCACTGTTGATGTTATTACAGCATTTTATTTTTACTTCTGCTCGTGAATTGCAATACATCAAGAATGATTTTGATAACGTCTCTTCCCTACTGGCGCTAATAGCATTACATCGACACTGGCATTAACATTATTATATCGACGCTGGACTCAATTATTTCATTAATATGAATTAGAGATAAATGTATCGCGCTAAATGCTTACGCCCTTCTGCGTTCTCGAAACCCTTTCATTAATTCTCTGAATAATAAATAATTCATTAATTTGGTATGTCATGGAGCAAGGGCGCCTAGATTCTGGAAGCAGAATCTGTTTGAGTAAAGGGGCTTTTAAGTGGCGGTAAAGGGGGAAGGGGCGGCCTGGCTATTGCAAGTCCAGGAGAAAGTGTAGTGGATTAATCCCTTTCGATTTGGACAGAATAAATTAATTGGAATATTTATCTAAAATAAATAACTTTGTAATAATCTTACACAATTTACATTTTGCATTAGAAACGGGTGACGACAAATTCTTTTGTGCTTTGAATCTGGAAGGTTCAGATGGAAAACACGAAAGCCTAGAATCAGAAGGGTTATGGTGGCCGGGGATGGGGAGTGGGAAATGAAGTAGTCTGAAAGATGCAGATCTCACACAGCTAAGAAGAAGAAGAAGAAGAAGAAGAAGAAGAAGAAGAAGAAGAGGAGGAGGAGGAGGAGCTAGGAGGAAGAGGAGGAGGAGGAGGAGGAGGAAGAAGAAGAAGAGATTTCGGGGTTTTGGATTCTTCCCTTTGGCTCTGTATAGAATGAGTAAATTGGCTCGGGTGCGGGCTGCCAACAATTCCAGGAACAAATAGAGGGATCGCTCAGAAGTCCGACTCGGGCTTTGAAAAGCCATTTACAAGTACAACACAGCTCCGATTCTTGGTTCTCAGTTTAGTGCTGTCTTTCTTTTTGTCCAACTTTCGATTCACTTCACCTGCAGAAGTTTCCTTGTTAGTCGAATTTAATTCCTTTCTGTACACATCAAAGATTTTGTTCATTCACTCCGCTGTCAAAGTTTGCCAAGGCCACGCCCCCTCCAGCCTCCTCCCGGCTGAACTAATTCTCTCTCTCTCTCTCTCTCTCTCTCTCTCTCTCTCTCTCTCTCTCTCTCTCTCTCTCTCTCTTTGAAAATATATATCTATCTATTTCTTTAAATATCTTCTCTCACTCACCCCCCACTTTTTTTCTCCTTGTACTCTTTCTTAAACCATCGTCTCTCTCTCTCTCTCTCTCTCTCTCTCTCTCTCTCTCTCTCTCTCTCTCTCTCTCTCTCTCTCTTTTAGATCACAAAGCAGGTAATTTTATAATAATAATTAATTCAGATATCCTTATGGTGTGACGATTTTATATTTATGGAAGTGCTCCTAGAAAGCAGGTCTGTACCGAAACATTATTAGTGCAAACTACAATGGCTGAACTTGTTTTACTGAACATTTTTATTCATTAAGATAAAATCTTCCAAAATCCTTTTAGATATTTTTTTACTCTCTCATATAGACCTTTTGAAGGTTCTTATCCCACTTCCAGTTATATTTTGCAAGATTCTTATACAAACCTCTTACAAAAAACTTCAGGCTTTTATTCCACTAACAAAGTTCTATGAAAGACTTTTATTTCATAGACATATATACTCCTTTGTAACCTTTTGCTTTTATTCTCATTTATTTCTTACCTAGACCTTCATACATCTTCTTCATTTATTGTTTTGCGAGATATTTAATTGTAGCTCTCCCATAGTATTTTGTTTTTATTCTCATACGTATTTCATTTTCATATAATTGTTTGCCACATCTTTAGGTGACTGTCTAATAGTTCTTTGCATAAGTTTTTTTCATACGCTTTTCCGTTCCGCTGGCTTCTTATCACATCTGTCAGCTAATCGGTTCCTTTTCTCATTATCACTCGTCTTCTCCTTATTCTTGTCGCTCCTGTGTGTTCTCAGCTACCTCCTAACCCCATTCCCCCTTTCCATAAAACCCCTTCCTTCTCCCCACTCCTATCCCCTACTGAAACCTCCCACTGTCAGCAAATCAAACAGCCACTCATTTCGTCCGTTCTGAAGAGAAGGAAATTCCCCGGCATTTTTAAGCAGTCTTTCTCTCTCTTACGTCTTAATTACTTGAAGTTTTACGGGAGATCAAAGGGCCTGTGCCACCAATGCAATAACAGTATTGGCTGGTGTTGGTGCAGTTCCCCCCACCCCCACAACGGCCTCCCGTCCACCCTTACCCCTCCGACTTCCCCCACCCTCCAACAACTACCTCCAATAGACTCTAAACCACCCATGCCGAGGGAACATCCTTCTCCCCCTCCCCAAACAATATCAGACCCGTCCCCAATAACTCCCACCCCAATTCCCATCGAGGAGCCCCTCCCCCTTACCTTCCTTCTTCATTACCCTACTGTCCACCTCAATCTCACGCCCCAAGACCACCACCGAGTTCTCAGCCCCTCCCCACCCCCTTCCTGAAACCTTTTTGTTATAAACCCCACCTCACCTTCAAACACCTTCCTCTGCATCTTCGGGAATATCGGATCGGGACTGTGTCTCGTTCTGCATATGGGAGGGAATATGGGAGTTATTTTTTGTTTTCCCCTGATTCTTCTTTGAGAGGGATTCAGCGCCATAGGGAATTAGCTCAAGTGCAATAGATGAATCCGTTTAGATCATAATTATTCTTGATATTTTCAAAAGTATTCTAAAAGATCTTCAAGAAAATCACGTATCATAGAATGCGTCGCAACAACATTGGTCACGACACCGATATCTGGACAGATATATTTAGTCCGGTAACGTGAAGTACCAGGAGATTAACAGAGAATTTTTGCACAATAATTTTTCCTGTTTTTTGTTGATTTCTCCCTATTATGTCTCCTGGAAATTATTATTTTTTTATTTCCTACTGTCTTTCACATGACAAGTAACTTCGTAGTGTGTTAGCGCCGTCAGTGTACCGCAAGTGATGCACTGTAGGTATTGCTAAAGATTGTTAGCAGCGTCCTTTCGGCTCATCGTTGCACCAGTTTTTAGCCTTTTACTTTGCCTCCGTTCCCGCTTCCTTCCTTCCACCTTGTTGTCGATTACCTCTAACTGTACAGTAACTGTAACTTCTCGGTGAAACTGTGAGGTTTTCTCCCAGTTCCACCTCTAGATCCTTGTGCGTCATCTCTATTTTCTGGATCTCTTTATCTTGCTGTCCAACCCCTCCAACTCCCTCTGTTCACTGTCTTCAGCGCTAAATAATAATAATAATAATAATAATAATAATAATAATAATAATAATAATAATAATAATAATATCCTTTATTTCAGGTCAGGGCCATATACATGGAATATACAAATACAATACAATCTAGATACATAAGATAACTGATAAAAATAATAATCGGCAGTGTCCACACAGTTGCTGAAGAAGCAGAAAAAATAGAATTCATAATAATGATAATGACAGTAATTATATGGGGAATAATAGTAAAAAATTATTAAAAATTATAACAGTTAAAAATACAGATTGCAGGCAGTTAATTTCCAGCTAGGGACCTTAGACTGTTACAGAAGTCAGGTCCAGAAGGCTAAATACGAAAATTTAATATAGCAAAACTCTACATGATATTAATCACAGTAATAATAAAAAAAGAAAATACCAATAATAACAAGAAACGTAGAAATATAATAATAATAATAATAATAATGACAGATTCTGCGTATGACACTTTATAATTGCCTCATTATCCCATCTTTCTCACAGTTTAGATTTACTTGCCTCACTTCTCAGGATGCTTCGTATGAGCGAATTCCTGCTGTTTCTCAGCCGGGTGATCAGACTGGACATTGTTCGCCTAACAGTGATTTTGAAATTATCCAGTCGGTTTTCTATGAACATCGTGGTGGAGTGATAGCAAGGAGTGTTTGTGAGGCGTCTTAGAATGTCATTGTGAACATAGTGATACGTCTCATGGTCTCTCGGGTATAGTTCGTCCTAAGGGAACACCCATATATATTGTAGCAGTACGAGCGGAAGAGCAACAGTCTCGTCTCGGTGACAGAAGGCAAACCTCCTTGCAATCATTTTGCCAGCTGCACATAGTTTACGACATCTCTGTTCTATGTCTGCCGTATCTTTTAGGTCGTCCGTGATAATGTGGCCCAGATATGAAAATTCATGCACGAATTCCAGATGATGATTTCCAAGAAAATATGTGGTTCTTCAATATGCTTAAGCGATCTCGGGAGCAGCGACATATACTGGGCCTTGGTTTCGTTGTATAGGATATCAAATTCCTCTGCATACCGGCGGCAGGTGTCGATGAGTCGCTGGAGACCTTGCACTGATGGGGAAATCAGAACCATGTCGTCAGCGTAACGGAGGTTGTTAATTGTTGTTTCGTTGATAGTGCATCCGATTGGGAGTGAGTTCAGTTTGACATTCAGGGCATCTGTGTACGTATTAAACAGATATGGAGAGGGAGAATGCCCCCTTGCCGGAACCCGTTTAGGGAGCCGAAGGTGTTCGACGATACGTTACCACATTTGACACAGAATTGCTGTGTGGAGACCCAACAACATAAAATGCCAATTAAATATAGAGGTGTGCCTCGTTTGTGCAGCTTCAGGAAGAGCTTCAAGTAGTGTACTCTGTCAGATGCTTTTCTCACGCTACAAAACATAGGAAAACAGGAGAGGCTGATGATAGGTAATAGTTCAGCAATTCTTTCAGGATGTAGATGCAGGTGTCAGTTGAGTAGTTTGCTTTAAAGCCGAACTGGTTGTCAGTAGTGTGTAGAAAAGGGAGAAGCCTCCCAAGAAGAACGGACTCCAGTATCTTCGACGCAATTGCAGTAATTACAATCGGGAATAATTGCCAGGGTCAGCTGCATCCTTTAACGTGTTTTTATTAATGGTATTAGTGAACTAAGAGTAGGAAGTCTGGGAGAAACTGGTGAATTATGTACGCATTGAACAGAGCAGCTAGCAAAATGTAAATTATTGGATGGTAGAACCTGAAAGCTTCAGCAGGTAGACCATCGCCGCCGGGCTATTCATTATTAGGTAGGTTGTTGATGGCATCGCTGATGTTGCCTGGCGTAATACGATCGGCGAAATGAAATTGAATGTTATCAGTAAGGCGGTTATCTACAGCCCTTTGGGAGTCTTGATCGTTTATACAATTCAGGACAGTGCTGAAGTGATCGGCCCACATCCTTGCGACAGCCTTGTCACCGACGGCTTCTCCTACTCTATGTGATAGCTTTTTAGTTTTGGGATTTAGAGATTGGGTGTCTTTCCAAAGACGGGGGTAATCGCCAGATTCTAATTTTCTAGACATTGCATCATCTCTTAGTTGCTTTTCATTCAGTCTGTAGTGCTGAAGGACAAGTTTGAACTGCGCTCTCTCCTGCCTCATTAGCAGTGCAAAGTGTCCTTCCCTCGGGCTACCATTTTGCCTCGACAGTAAAAAATTTCTCGTAAATGTGTATACAAAATTATCTTTTAATCAGGCCATTCCAACCAGGTATATTACGAGAGTTGCCTAGACGAGATCTAAAGGTATCCCTGCCGGAGACAAGCATAGCGGAAATTATATTCGAATAGAAATCTTTCAGATCTCTCCTGTGATGGTCATTTCTACATTTTGGGTTGGTGCACAGTAAGGCGTCTGCCGGTTGAAGTATTGACCGCAGCCTGGTTTCCGTGATTTCCCTAAAGGATCTGGTTTTCTGCTGGTTTTTAAAATCCCAGTTAACAGGAGGTGGGCGATCAGTTAGGGGTTCACGGTGGGGGGGGGGTACTGAATGACACCTGTAAGGGGATGTGGTCATAGCCCGTTGCAAGATCGTAGGAAATGTTGCAGGTCACAATAGAACTATGAAGTTGTGGGGACGTGATGCAGAGGTCCAGCCAGGAGGTTGTAATTGTATTCGTTCTATTTTGTACGTAGGGTAGGAGGAGGGAGGGAGGAGTATTACATCGCTAATTTGGAGAGCGTGATTTTGACAGAAGCGAGTAATTTCGTTATAAAATTGCTTTGTGGGGTGAGAATTAAGGTCCCCGATTATATAAACATGATCAGCAGTAGAATCGTGAATAATGTGTAACTCACCTAGGATCATGCAGTATTGATCAAAATTATTATTCATTTCCCAGGGCATATAAACATTAATTATTAGGTTCTTAGAGTTCCCCACTGTTACTTGGAGCCTCAGTAATCTGTCACTCCTATAGGTCATCACATTCACCATATTGTCTAACGATCTGTGCCACAGGAAAGAAAGGCCACCCTTTCGGGCGACCAGCCACGATTTGATCTGTAACTTGCATCAATGAGGTCGAGAAAGCTCTAAAGTTTTCGTGCACTGAATCGCAGACGGCAAGGTCATAAGGCCAGAGGAGCGTTTCTTGTAATACAATGATGCCTTTGAAGTTTTTGCAGAACATGTTTAGGGAAGGAATGTTCTGCTTGAGGCCAAAAATATTCCAAGAGATTATACCTAATGTATCCATGGCAACTCACGAAGATGGGAAGTGAATAAGTTGATCATTTGGGTGGATGGCGGGGTTGGCCAGTGGGGGTTGGCAGTCGTTCGGCCTGGGAGGTTGGCTGGCACTTGTGGTAGAAGGCGAGCCTGCTCCTAAACCCCTGCTTGGAGTGTCAGTAAGTTCCCCTTGGCGGGTTTGGTCCCGGATTAGGTTATATATTGACACTTTTGTATTAGGACCGAAATTCTCGCCTTTAAGAACATCGAGGTGTTGAAATAGGCAGGTAATCCTGTAGGGCACTTTATGTTTAATTTTGCATGGGAGTTAGTGGGAGATAGAGGGTCGGAGCCCGTGAGAAGCTTGACTCTCTCTACTGTGGCGTCTAGCTTCACCGTTTCACAAAACATTTCACATCATAGGTTCATTTCAGTGGTTTGTGCAGTTTTTACTTTGATAACTGGGTCTTTTTTCTTATGTCTGATAGAGAGGTTGTAATTTTAGTGTATGGAAAGGACTTGAAACTATGATAGATGTATTCGTTCTTTAAAAACAATAACTAGGTCAGCATGTTTCCGATAATTTCCTTTAAAAATTTTGTGAGAGTTAGTGACCCTTTTATGGATAAATAAAATGAAACAACCATAAATTTCATTCATTTGTCTCGGGTATATCTTAGAAAAACAATTTTGGTAACCTGCTTTTTTAAGATAACATAGCAGAACTTTAAAGATACTGGCCTCATCAACATAGGAATGAAACTGCTTCCAAATTTCTACAAGGACAGACTACTCGTATTAGGTTCCTGCTTATCATTCAATTACTTCACTGTTCCAGCTTGCTGTGGTTTTGATACCCATCTACTGCTCATTGGGGAGCGCTGATCCTGTTTGTGGGTCACAGAGGTCAGGTATTTAGCTTTTCTATCACCTGAGAATAAGATCTGTTGATGTCTCTTGATATTTCAAATTGTCGATGAATTTTTATAAAGGCAATGGACTGAGAAATCCTAAAACATCCGCTATCCTTCATAAAATTAAGATATTCATTTGTTGTTTTAATTTATTTTTACTCATATTGTTTTTACGGTATTTCATCTGTTTGGATTTTGTCGTTGAAGGTTTCAGGTACTGTTCTTCATTCTGCACAAAAGTTGTACAAAGACAAGATGGACCCTCCTCGATGTGGGACCACCTTGACGTGGCGAGGGGGCTCTTGAACCCTAGGAATTTGTTCCCGGGTTTGAGTCCAAGAGTCTCATATATAATTATATACTTCTTTGGATTAATTTTTGTGGAATTTTCCACTTTTTCTCAAATTTATTGGACCTGTTAAATAGGAAAAGATATCATAGCTGGGATTGGGTTTATATTCGAAGCTAAATAATGAGAACTGTGGTATGACCATCAACTGCCTGATCATGTTCGGATCTGAGAGTTATCAGATTGATAGCTCAGAGATGGGCTAGACCACGGATTCCAGGGGTGTAAGTTTTCAGGTTTGATTTTTCCTTTTTCTTTTTACCTCAAATCTTTATGACAAGTAGAAATAAAGATTCATTCGAGTACCCCTGGGCTCTTTGATTGTAGTGAGTCATCACAGTTAACGACCGCTGGAACTTCTTCTGACAACCTTTCTCTGGAAAATCAAATAAAATTCCTAATGTAATTACGCAGGAACCCTATACTCCAGTACAAAGCAAACCAAAATACAGCAGATGTCTTGACCCAACTTTGACCCGCTTCGACTCCCTCTTTGGAAGTGGAAGTTGGTCACGATTCCGTACCTTAGAAACAGAGAAGAAAATATCGGCATTGAAATTAGAAAACCTCCAGTTGAATCGACATTCAACTACTGAAATGTCATTCAGACAAATAAAAGATCAGATGTGGTTGATAGAAACCACAACAAAAATCAATCAGAAAATTACTTAACTATAAAAAATATTGACAATATAAAGGTACATATAAAAAACATGACAATATGAACTGTGTACAGGGTACCATAGTACTCCCTGATAATGATGAAGAATCAATAGAAAAAATATATTGCTGTATTTCCTTAAAAAAAGGTACAACAATGTACAAGATTGCGAAATTTACGACATAGCCAGTATGGGAGTAATGGAAAAACACCGAGAATAGCAAAGATAAAATTTGAAGGCCATGATTTACCCTTAAAAATTAAAACCATGGGCCAAAGCAGAGAACTGAGACCGTATGTTCCAAAACCACTGCAGTGCCAAAACCGTAGCATGTATGGACATGCAAGGAAAAATTGCCGTAATAAATCTATATGTGCGTATTAGATCAAACAATGAAACAAAAATGGAAATAGATAAGAGTAACAAAACCCTGATAAATCAGTCTCAAAGAAAAATAACCACTTTGCAGGAAGAAACTAATATAGCAAAGAACCAAGAAAAGTATACAGATATTTGTTCAAATTCATTTGAGATATTAAGAGAAATGGAAACACTACTGAAGATAATACAAGCAAACAGAAATATTAGAAGATAGTTATGGTGAATTAGAAGCTGAAGAAAAAAGAGGCTTTTAGAGAGAACCCTAAGACCAACAAAAAACCAACAATTGTTAGAGATACATCCATTAAAATAAAGAAATGGAGACCCAAGAAAGAACAAAATAAAAAAATGATAAGAATATACCTTTGTGAATTAAAGTATTAATAAAACCAGTGGAAACAGATACCCAGAACATCAAAGCAATAGTAGAGGAACAAACCATTGACAAAAATGATTATGTGATGGGAGAAGAGATTACTCCACCACCAACAATAGGTGCAGCAAGAGTAAATGAAGAAACGACACATGAAAACACATGTGGATGTAATGAATGTTTCATTAAACTGTGCAACAAAAACAAAAGCATAACAAAGGACAGTTTATAAAAAACTATACGAAATTTTATAAGATACACAAATAAAGAAACTACTAATTTAGACACTCACGAAAAGGGCTGTATGTGCATTGGACACATGTCTGATAAAGAAAAACAAATAAATGTTGCAGATAGGATTTTAGAAAAAATACAAATTGATGATCCACAAAAAGAAAATAACAGTTGAACACACTAACGTAATACTTTTAATAATTATATTATACAATGGAACGTAAATGGTCTACAGACCAGATTACGTTTGGGAGAAATACAACGATTACTAAGGGAATATGAACCAATGATTCTATGTTTAAAACATGTCAACAAAACAGTATCAACAATAGGTAAATATACCTTAGTATCTACATCTAGAGAAGAAGACCCCCTCGATATGGAACCACCTTGACGTGGTGAGGGGGCTCTTGAACCCCAGGAATCTGTTCACGGGTTTGAGTCCAAGAGTCCTATATGCCATTGTATATTTGTTTGGATTAATTTTTGTGGAATTTTCCACTTTTACTAAACTTGTTTGGACCTGATAAATAGGAAAAGATATCATAGCTAAGAATGGGATTATATCCGAAGATAAATAGTGAGAACTGCGGTAGGAACTTCAACTGCCCGATAGTGTTCGGACCCGAGAGTTATCAGATTGATAGCTCAAAGGTGGAGCTATTCTTTAGGGCTGGACCACGGATTCCAGGGGGGTCTGGTTCTAGGAATAGGACTTTCGGCATTCTTTCCGGTTTGCCCATGATATGATTAGGATGGGGACGATTGTATTCGTGAAATAGTGTCAGTCCTAGCAAGCGGGTTTGGCTCCCGAGTGCTCAGAGTGCAGGGTGATGATAACGGTCAGACATGTGTTATGTGAGTGTCCAAAGTATGACCAACAGCGACTGTCAACATTTGGAAATAAATCAATGGAGGAAATTTTGTCAGACTTTTACATTTTCGGTCGTTCCGATTTTGATGTTCTTGAGGAACTGAGATTTAATTAATAAAATATAAAAATAAGCAAATAATAAAAGCATGAAAACCCTTTTAACATTTGTTGAATTTTACAAAAAAAGAAAAATTTTGAAATTTTTCTTAATTTATATTCTGAATTTTAATATACCGTTTTTAGTATGTATGTAAGGAAGTCTGAGTAAATGTATTTATTGTATGTATGTGTTTCAGTATGAGAGGATGTGCCTGTGTGCAGTTTTTAATTTCATTTTAATTCATTCATCATTGTACTGAATGATCTATTGGGTCCTAGCACTTGGCCTCAGGCCTGGACCTAGTATTTTAATCAGATCCTTTGGGCCAGCCCTATGAGAGCTGAAAGTCAGCTCAATGGTCTGGTTAAACTACTTTAATAATAATAATAATAATAATAATAATAATAATAATAATAATAATAATAATAATAATAATAAAAAATAATAACTTAATAATAATAATAATAATTTTAATTTTTAAAATAGCTAATAATAATAATAATAATAATAATAATAATAATAATAATAATAATAAAACACGAAACCCATTTAGCATTTGTTGAATTAAAAAAACAAAATTTTAAAATATTACTTAACTTCTATTCTGAATTTTAATATACCTTTTTAGTGTGTATGTAAGGAAGCCTGAGTAAATGTACTTATTGTATGTATGTGTTTCAGTATGAGAGCATGTACCTATGTGCATTTTTTAATTTCATTTTAATTCGTTCATCATCGTGGGTCCTAGTGCTTGGCCTCGGGCCTGGACCTGGTATTTTAATCTAATCCTTCGGGCCCTGAAAGTCATCTCAGTGGTCTGGTTAAACTACTTTAATAATAATAATAATAATAATAATAATAATAATAATAATAATAATAATAATAATAATAATAATAATAATAAAGACAAGATGGAAGCGTCGTCTCTCAGAACTTCGCACAAGAATAGTTTTACTTTTTTAAAACAGCTGGTTGGGTAAATGCTGCATATCTGCGATATGTAGATTTATATAATGATCACTGGTACTACCATCTGGCTTTGGTCACATTTCATTGTTAAGAGATGAACTCTGTACTATTAGTTAAACAACTGTGGTGGGTCACATACGAGGTGACAAAGAGCGTAGGGATATCAGTCTCATCTAATAAGACTTTTTTAAAATCAGAAGGCTAGTATGTGTGTATGTGTAACTAAGTGGAAAAAAGTCATCACTGTGCATCGTTGTTTCTAATCCAGGCAGCGGCTCGAATCCCACCTATGACGAAGCACTCATCAATTTTAATTCCCCTTAGGCGATATTATTCTCGGCGTGTATTGATTTGGATATTAAACGATATATGTGGCTTAATATCGTGTACATATATATATATATATATATATATATATATATATATATATATATATATATATATATATGTATGTATATATATATATATTATATTATATTTATATTATATATATATATACATATATGATATATTATATATATATATATATATATATATATATATATATATATATATATATATATATATATATATATATATATATATATATGATATATACAGGTGTGTTTTGAAATTAGAGTCCCCCTCTACAGCATAAACTAAAATTGATATGGACAAAAACAAAAGTAATTCAGAACAGGTGTTTATTCAAGTTTCTCTCTGAGTATTTAATATTTTGTGTGGCCTCCATCTGCCTGTATCACAGGCTGCATTCTTGAGGGGTAGGATTTCAGCAAATTGCAAAAAAGCTGAGACTCAAACTCCATTTCCCTGAACACTCTGGTCACCTCTCTTCGCAGGTCATCGAGGCGATGGTATACCATTGTAGTTCACTGTGTGCACTTCAGCACGATCCTTTAAGATACTACCAATGTTTTCACACACATTAAGGTCAGGGGAGCTACCTGAAATTCACTTGATGAGAAGAAATCGATACCACTGTTTCAAAGCAGCTCCTGTGTCTTAAGAGCTTTGAAACATGGTGCCTTATCATGCAAAAATGTGACTTCTTCAACAGATAACACATTTTCAGGATCTTTGAGGAAAGGAAATACTCCTACCAGGAAGCACAGTTTCTCTGAAGTATTTGTCATTCCATGACTGTCCTTTTTCTTTGATGATCCACATTAACACTGGCTGTAAAACAGAAAAATTCCCAAACATTCAGGAAATTTCACAACTTGGCGATAGCTCACATCATCGCTGATATTATCCAACTTTGCAGCCCAAATGATGTCATTTTTATGATTTGGCTTCCTGATTGTGTAAATGAAGAATTTATCTGATGCAGCAACATGGAGAAAGTCAGCTTCATCCCAATCTTTAAGAAATGAACCACAAAACCATGCACGGTCTTTCTCTGTTGCTGAATGATGATGGGCTTGCTGATAACATGAAATGGCTTGATACCAGATTTTTTCAACTCATGATATACAGCACTATAACTTCTCTTCTTTCCCCTTTTATTTCTAGTTCAGGCGCCAATTTACGTAAAGACTTTTTTGGTCTACCCACTGTCTCAGCTATGATGTCTTTTGACTCCTGAGAAAGGACTTCAGGCCTTCCAAGATTCTCACTCTTTTCGCAATGACAGTCATATAGATTTTTGTTCCAGTTTCTTTTAACAAAGGATTCATCTCTTTTAATGTATTTAGCTATCCAGGAACGTGAAATGAAGGATGCGCCAGCATCCCTGTCCTCTCTGAAGGTTATATCCCTGGTTTGGTCAAACCATCTGATTTCCTCACAGTCATTAGCCATGGCTGTATCTAAGTCTGTCACTCAGTCTGAAAATATAAGAAATATAAAATGAAAAATAGGTTAATAGAAACTTAAAATAATGTACTTGGAGAAAACTTCATAACTTTCCATTTGTTCTGTGTGGGGCCTCTAATTTGAAACAGCTGGTATACATATATATATATATATATATGTATATGTATATATATATATATATATATATATATATATATATATATATATATATATATATATATATATATCATACACATATACACACGTATATGAATTTTTTCCAAAGTACATAAGACTTTTATATTCAGAAATATTAAGCTGCAAGTACAACTTACAATCTAAGGGAATTTTAATTGATATTAAATGGTATCTGTGGATTATTTCTTAAGTATATATACACATTATATACCGTATATATGTTACTTACCAGAGACCTTATAAAATATAATTGTAATTGCCATAACACCCCTTTAATTTTCCAAGTTCTACACACTTTTTGGATTAACTTGTCACTTCAAAGACTTAGAACCAAATGCAAGATAATTCTCATGTCCGTAGCAGGATTCGAACCTGCATCCAGAATATCAGAACGAGGTTACTTTGCTGGCTTGACCAGCAGAGATGTAAGACTTTGTAGTGACAAGTGCATCCAAAAACTGCCAAGAATTCGAGAAGTTGAGAGGGCATTGTGGACATTACAATTACTAACGTGTCTGGTAGGTAAAAAGTGACCAATGGAAATATATATAATATTTTATGTGTGTGTGTGTAACTGGATCGCAAAAGTATGGAATATGATGAATACATAAATTAAGGCAATGCCACAAAGGAAAGTGAAATGACAAAGTGGTGCTAGGCCTTTCGACTTACTGTCTTTTACTTAGCAGACTGATAGAAATATAAAAATAAGTTTACAAATAAAGCTTATATAAATGACAGATGGGGATTATAAAGGAAAATATGTATCTGGAATCCAACACAGTTGAAGAATTAGTAGACATACAAAACAGGGGTAAATATTTAAGAGGTTTTACAAAAGATCAGGCCCAACAGCTCGGTAGGAGGGTCAAGTCAGTTAAAAGATTATACAGGGAAAGATACTGTCAACCAAAAAATGACAAAAGAATAAGCTGATTACATATGTTATAAAAGTACAACTCAGTAATTCTCCTTATGGTAAACAATAACAATTTTTGCAATGTGAACATTTTCACACAAAAAAAATATATTAAACATATGAATACATAGAAAATATTTATAAGGTAACTAATTAGTATTTAAGTAAGTGATTTTATCTTTAAGGTTTTTCTTGAACATTTTACTAATACAAGGGTCCAAATAATACATGCCAGAGCCAAGGTTAAATTACAACTGGAAGTAAGCTGTATAATAGCAGATTCTAAAAGATTTCTTGAAGAGAATTCTTTCGATCTGGCAGTCACTGAAATTTCAGTCCAATTTAGCCTGTGGAAATTTCCATTTAAATGAAAGAATATTGCATTGGATGTTTGCCCAGTTTTGACAGAATACTTATGCTGTTTAATTTGTACTTCTAAATCCTTCGTGGCATTGCCTTTATAATTATTGTATATATATATATATATATATATATATATATATATATATATATATATATATATATATATATATTCATATATATATTATAATATTTATATATATATATATAGATACATATATCAATAGATAGATATATATTCTGTATATATATACAAATATGAATATATATGTTTATATATACATATATATATATATATATATATTTATATATATATATATATATATATATATATATATATATATATTTTGATATATATTATATATATCTATATATATATGTAGATGGATAGATCATAGATATATATAATGTATATGTATACAAATATGTGTATGTATATTTTTATATATATATATATATATATATATATATATATATATATATATATATATATATATATTATGTATATGTATATATAGTAGTATTTATAGTATATATATATATAGATATATATATATATATATATATATATAAATTTATTTATGGGGAGTTCTAATTTCCAGATGATTTATATTTATATTTCATTTTATATTTATATTTATATTTATATTTATATTTTGATACTCCAGTGACCGGCGTCACTGACAAGTCGTTATTTCATAACCATTTACACACAGTGAATTTGATATTAGACATTTTTAGCTGAATGTTTTGGAAAATAAAGAATGTTACAGTGCATTCATATACATACTATATAATATATTATATATATATATATATATATAAATTATATATATATATATATATATATATATATATATATATATATATTATATGATATATATAAATTATATATATATATATAGATATATATTTATATACATATATATAAAATTATATATATGTGTATATATAATTGTATTAACCACAATGCCATCTTAACTTCTCTTCTTCACGCTTTTTGTATAAGCTTGTCACTACAAAGCCTTAGAACCAAATGTAGGAATGAAGTTTTTACGATGCCCGTAGCAGGATTCGAACTTGCATCCCGAGTATCAGAACTAGTTAACGTTTTCTGCTTGACCAAAGAAAGGATTGGAAATCAATTGCCGCTCAGATACATTTATTAGAACTGGAAAAGAGTCATCCTTACCATCATAGCCAAGTGGGCTATCTTTTTTATTGCTTTTAGGCTGAAATTGTATAGGTATCTGGTAAAATGTGACCAGCAGTATATATATATATATATATATATATATATATATATATATATATATATATATATATATATATATATATATATATATATATTTATATGTATATATATGTGTGTGTGTGTGTGTGTTATATATATATATACATATATATATATATATATATATATATATATATATATATATATATATATATATATATATATACACACATCAGTTTCTAACTCACATCTGTATCAAAAACAGGTCTTTCAGTTTAAAATCCAGGACGCTATATATTGCTACTATATTAATGTAGATAAGAGTGCCTTGTATTTCTATGTCTGATGAAAAAAAAAAGAGAACAATTGATAAGTAAAAGTATAAGGAAAGCGAGGAAATGTTTTGTTGTTTGCTAGACAAGAGGACCAACAGGTCCGAATGAAAAGCACCATACAGGCCAGGAATTGACGAGCTGTTGGGGGTCACTGTGCGTATGTTTCGTCTTTTACTTCACTATGTCTCAACCATTAATTATCGTTGTTTTGTTCTCTTTGTTTGTATTTGTGTAGTATCAGGGAATTATTCTTTCTTTACGGTACAAATTAGAATGCTATAGTTATCAAGCTTTCCCGTTCATGTAAAAACTAATATGAAACACTGGGTGTCATCCCCGACCCCGTTTCATCTTTATGTTTGTGACATTTTCAGAGGGTACATAGTGATCCCTTGAGTATATCTTAGATATAAAGATGAAATTGGTTGGTTCAGTTTCCCCGTGGTACATGCACATAAAAACCAATGTGGAATGTTTTGAAGAAAAGTTATTTTTCTTAGAAATGTCCTTGGCATTTTGTAGCTACCTATGTTCAAAATACAAGATTCTATTTCATGAAGTTGTTCTGTCCAGATTATTTTTTTCCTTAAATTGGCCAAAAATGCAACATCTCTCTTGTTATCTGCACTCCGAGGAACAGAAAAAATCAATTATTTTTTCCATTGCCTTTCCCTAATAAAGTTTCATTTTACGTCTAAGGGTGTAGTGGTATTCATAAGATACGGAAATGTTGCTTCTTGTCAAAGAACGTTTTGTCGAGGTCATTTCTGTTCTTGTCAGTTGCTGCAGTACCAATAATGGTCTTATATTTTGGCATTTCATTTTTTCACATTTTGAAGAGGGAAGCTTTACTAAGGAGAGACTTTCTCCCCATATTTTGCTGAAATTAATGTCTTTTGTTATATTTTGTTATATATCCTCCAATGACCCAACAAACCAGGAGGTATATGTTTTTATTATTATTCTATTTTACGTTATTTTATAAATGTTATATTTTATTAATACAAGTTTTCTATTTCTGTTTACATGCCTTTCCTACGGCGAAGTAACCAAGCAGATTTAATTTTATTTTGAGTAATTTGGTATCAGAATTCTTTCGAATAGGTATATATGTCATAACGTGGTATTTTTTTATATTTTTCCTTTCTTTCCCAATGACCAAGTAACTTTTCAGTATATCCCAGCAGCGGCAAATCTCCCAGCAGGAAATCGAATTAAATTTGGTCCAAAGTTGGGTACTTAATTAACCACGAGCTAATGAACTATGCCCCCAGAAACGGAGGACGAGACCTCTAAAAGATAGGTTTGGGAAATGGTCTTTGGAGAATAAGGAAATTAATTAAATTATGAGGAGATGACTGAAAATATAAAAGTCTGGTGAAGTTCCACCGTCTTTTTTTTTCCTTGTCTTTTTTAATCTGTGCTTGGTTTTATAATATGTACTGTCTCTTTCTGTTTATCTGTCTCCTTTTTGTGTGTGTGGATGTAGCATGTATGTCTGACCATCTACCCTAATGTATATATGTGTGCATGCTTGCTTGTATGTGTCTATCTGTTCATCTGTATGTATGTATGTATGTATGTATGTATGTATGTATGTATGTATGTATGTATGTATGCATGTCGTAACAGTTTTGCAATTACCGGTGAGCTTTTGAAACTTGAATAAAAATTGCGACCGAACTACTGAGGGGCTTTATAACTGCCGAAGACGCTAACAATCGCTTCGGTGTTGTTTTTGTAATCTGAAGAGACTCGAACACTCTACCCACTGGCCAATTAAGCCGCCCCAAGTATAGAGTAAGAATCAATTTTTCCCGTTCAAAATATTCTTTGAGCTCTGCCTTACTTAATTATGGCTCTTCAAACGCAATCCGCCTCTTTCGGGTCGAAAATAGAGTGAGTTTCTCTCCCCACCCCTTTCCCCGACATTTTCTCTCCCACCACCCATCCCATGCCGCCTCCTACTCTCATTCAAATTCAATTTCATAACAAAACGGTCCGTTTTTTTTTTTTTTTTAACTTTTTCATTTTTTTTTCTTAAACCTTCTATGCACTCTCTGTTTTCAAGCAGGGATATAATTTGTATTTTGCTCCGCATTGTTACTTTCTACGTTGCTGGCACTGCAAAGCGCGCGTTTAGGACTGACGTTATGGAAGTGACGTAAAGTGACTTAATTGTTTACTGTCTGGCTGTAGGAAGATGTCATTGAGAGATGAAAGTGTTGACGTAGATATCTCCTTTCCGCGATTGTGGAAGAACCCGCGCCAACGCTTTTACCCCCATTACCTTCCTGGAACAAAAGGGTAAGAGCGCCGCCGCCTTCTTCTCGTTCCGTTTCGTTCACATCGTTCACTGGATGAGGTGACTGACGCAAAAAAAACGCGACGACAGTGCTTACTTCATGATATTCCATATACGGGATAGAGACCTACTGGTTCTTTGAAAGCAGTCAGGGACAACTTATTGAGATGATTTTGATTGACATCCCCTTCGTTGGGAAGGAACTTCAGAGAAGACGATGCGCGACGAGAAGGGTAATGTCCCATTGAAAAACGCGCTCTGGAAGAGGCAAGAGGTGAGATTTCAATGAGTGCATTAGCGAACAGATCATATTTAAGTGCCAAAGAGAAGAGAGAACGAGCAAAATGATGTCAGATGAAAGGCTTCCAGAGCTTTAGAGCGAACTTGAGGAACTGAAAGAGAGACGAAGGGGAAAAAATTTTTTTCCTTGTGACTTCGAAGAAGAAACCGGAGGGGTTTAAGTGCTTCACGTACCAGAGAGAATTGTCTTTGTAATCTGATATTGTCTGAGATGCCGAGGGCCTCAGATCTTATTGGGACGAAGAAATGCATGTTGCTATGAGGGTTCTGGGACCTCGCAGGAGTCCACTTCTCCTTTCTGGTGGGATTTCTAGATTCATCTACGTCAGCAGTCTGGTCTCACTGAAGTTCATTTCTTATTTAAGATCATCAGTTCTTCTGGGAAAAATTAGCCGTCTGTCTAAATAGTTCATCTTAAAGCGCTGACGTAACGGTGACCTATTGAAAGCTAATCATCACTTTACGATCACAGTCGCTCATTATCAACGCGGTCGTTGGTCCAAGTCCTGTGATTAGAAATAGCCTTCTCATCTTTATGGAAACATCGCTTTAAATTATATTAGATTAACATATCAAATGCAATTACTTTCAGTTTCATAAAGAAAACTGAATAAACCATCAAGAAAAGTATCGTGTTAACTATAGCCTTTCTTAAGTAGATATGTAAGGAATGATTTGTGTGTGCAAAAATACGCATGGTTGTTCATAATCCTTTATTTAGAATGTTTCAGAGTTTTATCTCTTTTGGACAGAGTGGTTCGTGGTGGCAGTTTTATTTTATAGCATTAGCAGTTATGAATTGGACAGTCGATGGATGGTTTCTTATGGATCAGTTTTTCATAAATTGTATTTTAACAGAGATCTTAACCAGATGCCTCGTTGTCGAACTTCTCAGTTCCAGAGGTTCTTTATTCCTCACACCGTTGGACTGTGGAACAGTATCCATTAGGAATTTGTGCAATTGGACCCCTCGATGTGGGACCACCTTGCTGTGGTGAGGGGGCTCTTTAACCCCAGGAATCTGTTCCCGGGTTTGAGTCCAAGAGTCTCATATATGGTTTATATTTCTTTGAATTAATTTTTGTGGAATTATCATAGCTCGGATTGGGTTTATATCCGAAGCTAAAATAGTGGGAACTGTGGTAGGAACATCAACTGCCCGATAATGTTTGGACCGTAGAGATATCAGATTGATAGCCCAAGGGTGGAACTATTCTTTAGGGCTGGACCACGGATTCCAGGGGGCGTCTGGTTCTGGGGATGGGACTCACGGCATTCTATCCGGTTTGCCCATGATATGATTAGGGCGGAGACGACTGTATTTTTGTAATACTCTGTCCTAGCAAGCGGGTTTGGCTTACACTTGGTCCACTCTAATCATGTTGTGCCATCCCCTGTGGGTAGGGTTGGGGCGGCCATTTGGGAGTCGGTTCTCATTTGTGCCATTGATGGAAGAAAAAACTCCATGAAAGGCTGATGATGTCTTTTTAAGGTTTTTGGTTTTTCTCTCTCTCTCTCTCTCTCTGAGGATACGAGTACCCGTGGGCCCTTTGATGGTATCGGCACAGTTGACGACTGCTGCTCCAGTACAAAGCAAGTCTTCTAGCGTGGAAATGGATGATTCTCTGGATAATCTAAATAATAATAATCAGGTTGGTATTAGAACTTTAATACCGTATAAAACACCCATAAAGAGTAAATACCGACATGACCCAACCTTGATTCACTTCGACTCCCTCTTTGGGAGTGGAAGCTGGTCAAGGTTTCTAACCATGGAAATAGAACAAAAATTTCAGCCTTAAAGTTGGAAAACTGCTTATTAAAAAGACATCCAACAACAGAAATGTCATTCAGACATATAAAAGAAAGGACATGGCTTGTGGTTCGGATTCCACAATAAGCTGTAGGTCCCATTGCTAGGTAACCAATTGGTTCTTAGCCACGTAAAATAAGTCTAATCCTTCGGGCCAGCCCTAGGAGAGCTGTTAATCAGCTCAGTGGTCTGGTTAAACTAAGGTATACTTAACTTATAGAAACCACAACAAAAAACCAATCCCAAGACTGTTTGTCCATAAAAAGTATTAATAATATAAATGTAATTATAAAAAAAAACAAAACATGACACTGTGAACAGCATTCAGGGTACTATTGTACTTCCTGAAAATAATAACGAACCGGTCGAGAAGAATATACTATTGGGCTCACTTAAAATTAAATATCCCGAAGTCCAAGATTGCGAGATGTATATAATACCAAGTAAACAGAATAATAAAATATTGAGAAATGCAAAAATAAAATATGAAGGTCAAGATCTACCTCAAAAAATAAAATTTTAGGCCAAAATAGAGAACAGAGACCTTACGTTCTAAAACCATTACAATGTCAAAATTGTAGTAAATATGGGGACACGAAGAACTGTCGAAATGAACCTATATGTGCTTATTGTGGTTCTGACGAACATACCACACATTGGAAGTATAGTGAGCCAAAGTGTATAAACTGTGGACAAGATCATCATGCAAGGTCCAAAGAATGTATGTACTACATATACAATACAGAATTGAAAATGTTACAAGAAAGAACAGGAATGTCTATAAAAGAGGCTAAGTTGGAATAAAAGTGAGAGGAATTCAAGATCCGTCAAAGAAGCATACATATCCTTCCATAACAAGAGCCAATAATGAAACAAAAACTCATACCGATAGAAGTAACAGAGCACAGAAAAGTAAATCTCAAGAAGAAATTAATGATCTAGAAATAAAAACTAAAATGGTAAAGAATAAAGAAACAGGTACAAATGAGATGGATAATATTTTATCCAATTCATTTGAAATATAAATGCAAATAGGAACGCAGGAGGATGCTATTATGGAAGTAACAGAGGATGATCGTGATGGACTGGAAATTAAAGAAAAAAAAAAAGACCTTTGGAGAGAACACCACCCAAAACGAAGAAACCAACTATTATTAGAGAAACATCGTTAAACCAAAGATAAAGGACATGAAGAAAGAACAAAAACGAAAACAAGCAAAGATTATACCTTTGTCTCCAAAAATAATAGTAAAATCTATGAAAGCAGATATTCAAAACATCTAAGCAGTAGAAGAGATCCATAACACAGATAACAATGAATATGTCAAGGGAGAAGAGATTACACCTTCTCCAATAACTGGTACAAAAACAAATGGAAGAAGAAATATACATGATAACAAATGTGGATGTAACGATTATTTCATCGAATTATGCAAAAATAATAAAAACATAACAAAAATGGTTTAACAAACATTAAAGAAATTTTATGAGATATAGAAAAAAAGAAACTACTGATTTGAGCACCAATGAAAAAGATTGTCTGTGCATTGCAAACTTAATATATTATAAAGAAAAACTAGTAAATGTCGTGAGTAAATTAATTAGAAAAAATCCAATTTGATAATACAAAAAAAAAAGAAAGTAAAATTTGACGGCTATAACATAATATTTTTTTCAGTGAACGTAAATCGTCTACAGACCAGATTACGCCTAGAAGAAGTACAACGATTACTGAAAGGATGTGAATCAATGGTACTATGTTTACATGTCAAAAGTGTGTCGACAACAGGTAAATACACCTTAGCATCTACATCACGAGTGGAAGAAGGAAATTTAGGCACAGCCATATGTGTACATAAAGTATCTTATGACAAAGTACTTATAAACATTACTGACTTGCAAATATCAGGTATTGAAATCCGATAAAAAACGATAATTATGGAATTTATCATTTATACAACCAATCTAATAAAAATTACGACGTTGAAAAACTTAATAGTAGGTGATTTTATTGCTTACAACCCGTTATGGGTCTGTAATTATACAAACAAATAGATCAGGGAGTAAAACAGAAGAACTCATAGATTCACACATGTTCTGCATAAATGATAACGAAATCAGCACATATTTTTCAAAAACACATGGAACGTTTTCCTCAGTAGACTTAACTCTATGTACAACTAGCATAATAGACAGATTGGATTGGAATACAGTTGATGACTGCATACCAATGATTATATCCCAATATTAATTTCATTATTACAAAATAATCTTGCCAAACATGTCCCCCAGTATAACATTTATAGAGCAGATTGGGAGTAATATGAATTCCACACTATGAATATCCCACCATTTGACATATGCAAGATAATGAAACAAAAGTAGGTTTCTTGTTGATTTCATTAAAAATGCTGCTGATAAAGCAATACCAAAATCAAAATCTCTTCGAACAAAACACAAAGTCCCATGGTGGTCTGAAAAACTGACAGAATTAATAAAAAATAAAACCAGATAGGAAGAAGATTTGATAATTTAAATAGAAAGTTTAGTAAAATAAATAAGACATTACCGATATTAGAAAAAAATTTATAAAAACTAACTATATTATTATTAGAAATTTATACAGTAAAACCTCTTTATAACAAAATGTCTGCAAAATTTCAAAAAGAAGTAATTCAAGGAAGAATCATTTCATGGAGGAAATATGTATCAGATCTCTCTAATAATGCTGTCATACAAAAAAATATGGGAAAAATTCTGGAAAATAAATGGTACCCATGTTAAGTTTTACCAGACCACTGAGCTGATAAACAGCTCTCCTAGGGCTGGCCTGAAGGATTAGACTTATTTTACGTGGCTAAGAACCAACTGGTTACTTAGCAACGGGAACTACAGCTAATTGCGGAATCTGAACCACATTATAGCGAGAAATGAATTTCTGTCACCAGAAATAAATTCCTCTTAACTCTTCATCAGCCGGCCGGAGACTCGAACTTGGGCCTACCGAGTGCTAGGCCACAGCTGTACCGACTATCCCAACGAAGAGCTGGGTACCCATGTTAAACCACCTTGACATGCCATATCAAAAGATGGGGAAAGAATGCTTGATCCAAAAGAAATAAGTAATGTAATAAGAGAAAATTTAGCAAAAGTAAGCAGTGACAAAAAAATAGGTGAGCACTTTCGCACAAAGAAACATATAGAATTGATAACAATAAAATTTGAAACAATAGAAGATATGTATTATAATAGAAAATTTAATATGGGAGAGTTGGAATTTGCTCTGTTGAACAGCAATAAATCTGCCCCTGGAGGTGACAATATTTGTTTTGAAATGATCTGCCACTTAGCACCTATGGCAAAGTCATACTTATTAAAGTTTTATAATCACTTATGGCTTTGAAATTTATTTCCTGATGAATGATATAAAGCTATAATTATTCCTATCCCAAAACCTGGAAAGGATCTCAGTAATATAAACAATTACAGACCAACCTTTAACAAGCTGCTTATGTAAATTACTGGAGTAAATGGTAAATGCTCGACTAACATGGCACATTCGAGAAAATAAAATTTTGACTCCCACTCATTTCTGGTCACAATGTGGCAGATCTACACTGGATTCTCTATCTGATTTATAAGACCACACACGGAGAGGATTTGAACGAAAACAAATTACTATAGCCGTCTTTTTATACTACATGGAGATACGCAATATCAAAAATGTTACGTGAAAACAGCATCCGTGGACACTTACCCAGGCTTATCCAAAACTTTTTGACAAATCGCACTTTTCAAGTGAGAATTGATGATGTGTTGTCAAGAACATTTCCACTTGCAAATGGTGTTCCACAAGGAAGCGTCCTTAGTGGCACACTGTTTACTTTAGCAATAAATGACATCAGTAATAACCTACTCACTGGAATTAAAATTAACTTGTATATGGATGAGTTTGCCCCTTATTATTCAGCATCTCTCATAAACACGCAGAGCGAATCATTAATAAAAATAGATGAATGGGACTTACATTTTCATCCATTTATTTATTAATTTGTTAATTTTTTTTTCTTTTCTAATAACTGATCTCTTCTTTCTATATTTCCCATTACCTTCAGTTACTTCTTAAAGATGAACACCATGTTCTTTTTCTCAATACTAATAATAACAATTC
This sequence comes from Macrobrachium rosenbergii, assembly GCF_040412425.1. Lineage (NCBI taxonomy): Eukaryota > Metazoa > Arthropoda > Malacostraca > Decapoda > Palaemonidae > Macrobrachium > Macrobrachium rosenbergii. The sequence goes on from NC_089755.1 coordinate 22,052,277, forward strand.
ATCTTCAGTACCCTGTAATGGTTTTGTTTCCTGCAAATTATAGATATGGAAAGACATAGAGTGTGCAGGGTACACCTGTTCGAAAGAACAGGTGAAGAAAAGTTAATGGGCGTTACCACTTTTTTAATTTGTACATAATTTTCACAACAGAGCCTGATTTAAGGTTTTAATCACTTATCAAAAGAATAAGCTAAAAGCGGTACTCACAGCGGAGAAAGAATACGAGAGAGAGAAAGAGAGAGAGATTTCCATTGTTCGGATTGCATAAGGAAAAAGATTCTAACTTGATTTGATTCTATCCTTTGAATTTTATCATAAAGTATAATAGTAATATGCATATATATACATGATATATATATATATATATATATATATATATATATATATATATATATATATATATATATATATATATATATATACATGATGTATATATATATATACATGTGTGTGTTTATTTATTTGTTATATATATGATATATACTTTTTAGTTATACTGTGTATATATACTATATGTATATATATATAATATGTACTATATATATATATATATATATATATATATATATATATATATATATATATATATATATATATAAATATTTGAATATTTTTATTTGTTTTATCATTTTGAGTGAGTCTACACTGTGTATATATATATAATGAAATTATTAATATATATATATATATATATATATATATACATATATATAATATATATATATATATATATATATATATATATATATATATATTTGAATATTCATATATTTTTATTATTTTGATAGTCTAAATAGGCAATGAAATTATATATATATATATATATATATATATATATATATATTATATAAATATTATATAAATATATATATATATGTATATTATATATATATGTATATATATATATATATATATATATATATATATATATATATATATATATATATGTATATATATATATATATATATATATTGTTACGGTCTTGGAGGGAGACAGCATACTGGGCTTTGAAGCAATAATTTTATCCTTACAAGAAAACCCTCATAAGCCCATAAACTGGTATAATGCAAGGTTAAGCAATAAATAGAAGGTCGTCAAGTGAAAGTGAATTTTTTTTACAGTAATTTATTATTTACAATGACAACATGGAAGAAATTACCAAGGAAAATTGGGACATTTTCACTAAATTAATTAATTTTGGGAATTACACAACAGCAATGACTGAGTGAAAAGGATAAACTTCACAATTATGACTACTGGCCACATGCAAGTTGTCCTTTAAGCCAACTAGGCAGTGTTTTTATCAGCCCTGGTAGGGCTGATTATTCAGGTAGTCGGGAACGCAGAAGCACCGCAAAGCTGGTAACAGCATCGATAACACTCATGGAATGAGATGGTTCTAGGTAAGACTAACACTGAGATGATACTCTCTCTATTATTGAATAAATGCAGTAATTAGAGGGAGATCCTTTACTCTACTCACTTGCTAGCAAGGGGTAAGCATTACATTTTGCACTGTCAAGGAATTTACACATGGGGATGGTAGATTCATTGTTTAAATTGAAGACACAAGAAGTTACTGAGATAGTGAAATGTACAAGAAAGAGAATAAACAAGTCCAAGATAAAGGTAACTGGCCAACCAATTTCCTTTCCGTGGCACATACCTTAGTTGTGTTCTGGTTTTGCTTGCACACACAACCTTATGTCGATGTGATCCAAATTGTCAGCGACATCCAGGAATTGGCATTTCTTTCCAGTGTGAGAAAGTGTGAGTTCCAAAGGCTCTGGGGTTGTCCAGACAAAGGTCACCTGTGAGTGACTACTGCCAGTCAGAGTTGTACTGAACTGAACTTGGTGGTGACCTTGGTGTTTTAAGGTCTCAGTTGTGGCTGGGGGCATCCCTTTGGGCAGCAATGGCGGGGTTTACCTGAGGATTAGGGAATAGGTAGGGCCAGAAGAAGGGTTGAAAAAACTCAGCTGGAGATAGATTGAATGTTAAGATTAAGACAGGAAAACAGCTATTTACCTCCCATCTTGTTCCTTTGGGACACATTAAACCCAGCCCTTCAAGAGGGTGAGACTGTTAATTGCTAAAACTCTCCTCTCACTCCTCAGTCTGTGGGTATACCTCTCCTACTGCCTGGTATTTCCCCATAAGATCTTAAGAGTTAGCAATCTAGTGGTGATATTTGTAAAAGCTCCCCCTTTCAGCAGACATTCCACTCCCTTTTGGGCATGAAGGTCTGCATCATCGAGCCGCTGGGACCAGTTACATTAAGTACTTGACCTAACGGATTATTTCCCAATGTAAAATGGAAATAAGTTTAGATTTAATCCTAACTTATTCCCTGAGGAGAGTGATTGTACTAGCTAACTTAACTAACACTAGCCCAAAGGGTGCCTGCATTTATTTCAAGGTTCTGTCTGTGGAATAAATGAACTGGCACTGCTACTGACTGGAGGTCATCATTTATCTGAATGAGTTATTAAATCTATGCTACATACTATAAAATACAAGAGAATGCAACAAAATGTCTAAAGAATGCAACAGAATGCTGAGGATAGCTAGGACATGCACTTCAGCTTGTTGGAGCCAGAGATCAGTTCTGACTTATCATAGTACATGGTTTCTTATACAGCCTATGTGAGAGTTACCCTGGGGAACCTTTTCTGGCGAAGGTACTTGGTTTACTCTGTTAAAATAAGGCACTGTTACAGCTATATGATACAAGTGCCATGAGAGCGCTGTGGCTTTAGTGACTGCCTAACCTCGTACGCCCCCTACTCCTTTTCCTCCTTGCTTTCCTTCGCAGTTTAGGCTTAGGTATCCTAGCTGGAACCTGGGCACGCAGCTCCAGAAGAGGTTGAGAAGACCCTGGGACCAGGTCTGAGCCCACAATACCACAACCCTTGGGACTTAGACTTGGAGTGACTGGCAAAACAGGCACTGAGTCGGCTACTGCCTCGGCTGCTGCGGCAACCTGGACAGCAGTGGTACTAACTTGTTCTGCTAGTCCTTCTTTTATGGCCACCACATCGGTGACCAGCTTGAACAGGACCTCTTGTAGAGATTTGATCACCAGAGGCTTGTTTACTGGGGACTGTGATGAAGTAGAGGTGGATGTAGGTGCGAAGGGCTTGCAGGTTACAAGGACCAACTCAGGCACAGGTTGCGAGGTCTTGCTGGGTGACAAGCTTCTGCTGCAGTTAGGGATATCAGGAAAAGACCCTACTGAACTTCGGGCTGGCTCCCGGCAGGACACTGGTAGTGGTGCCAGGCCGTTAGGTGAGAGGGGGGGGCCAGATTGAAATCTTCTGGAAGGAGATTGGCACTGTGCTCTGGCACTGGCACTGAGACAGGCTCAGGCACTGGATCTGGATGGGAGATGTCGGTATCTGGCCCTGTGGAGGGCTCAACAACCAGACTGGTCGGAGCACTTGATTGGCCAGGCATAGGCACTGGCTGTGGCTCAACGGCCAGGATGGACATTGGCACCTGACGGAGAGTTGCAGGGAGCAGGACTCATGGTAGGCCCAGAACAGGACTGGTAAAGAGGGTCATATTCTAGGAGGTATAGCCTCCAGGAATTGCATTTACTACTCCAATCGTACAAAATCTTACTTTTGTGGGGTCAAATCTGTCGGGAGTGTCAGCCTCCAGTTATCTATGCCTACAAGAGTTACAGGCTTGTGGTTTTGAATGATGGCACCATAGGGTATCTTGTCTTGCCTTATGAGGGAGATTTGAGCACCAGTATCTTCAAAAACCGAGACCTGTTTAGTGTGATAACAACCTCAAGGAGGTGCAACATAAATGGGGGCCTGCTGCTGGGGAACTTAAAGATGAGGGATGTGTGGCTGCTAGAGCAACAATTGTGAGAGTTTTATTTCCGGGACAATCCTTAAAATTTGAGGAATGCCCGTATTTCTGACAGGTGTGGGAATAAACCTTATTGCAATCTCTATGGGGAGCATTCATGGTGTAAGTAGGTTGGGAGCCCTGATTAGAGGGGGTGCCTTTGCCATGGCTCCCCCTTTAGCTTTGCACTGGGCTGTTAAATGCCCTACCTTACAATTAGCACATACAGGTGCATTAGAAGAGGGTCTGTTTCTTGGTCGGACTGATAAAGCAGTAGGGGTCAGGAGGAACTATACATCTATTTGAAGTGCTGGAGGCTGTGTAGTACATCTCATACGCATCTGCCAGTCAGCAGCACTCGGTGAATAATTTCAGCTGCTTCTCCCCAATGTACAGGGCCAGGAGCGTAATAGAGGGAGCCCAAGCTGCCTTGGATTTATTATATCCTTGAAGTCCTTGCATTCTGAAGTGTCAATCCACTATAGTAAGGTGCGGGTCTTTTTACAGTACCAGTCGGCCCATGTTTGACAAAACTCCTTTGGAAGACCTCACCATGTATGCCTCCAGCTCTCAGATGTGATTTCATATGCGACTGCCTAAGATCTCCTTTGTCGCCATTCTCTAAGGAATTGAAGGCATCTTGCCCCTTCCCAGTCATGTGTTTTGCAAGAATCATGGCCTTCTCAATATCACTTGGCTTGTACGAGAAGAGGGTCTCCACATGGTCCAACCATGCTTCGGGCTCGACTTTGTCCCATTTAAGCTTGAGGTGACTGATATTGGAGATAATGGAAGGCACAGAGACCGGGGTGGGATGTGCAGATCAGTGTTGGGCCAGTGACATGGCACTATCCTGCCGCTCTTTCTAGCTCGGCTTCCTTTTCCTTCAGAGCTAATTCATGCTGTCTCTCCTTTTCCTTCTCTTGTCTCTCCTTCTCCTCTTGTGTGAAGAATAGCTCATGTTGTCGCTCCATCTCTTTCTCTTGTCGCTCCTTTTTCCTCTCTTTCTTTTCCCTCTTGTTGCTCCTGTTCCTCTCTTTCTTTTCTCTTTTGCATGGCAGCATTAAGCTGGACCTGAACCCATGTTGTCAGTTCTGTCGCCTTCAGTCCCAGAAGCTTCCCTGCTTTGGTGAAGGTTTTGATTTCCTCTTCAGCTGACATGTTGCCGATGCGTAGGGTGGGGTCTGATCTTCTCCAGAAATGCTAAATCTTAGGACAGCCATGCACGCAAACGTGTGGAAGGGAACGGTACTCTGTGTGGGCAAAGTGGATTCCAAATGAAGTAGTGGGCTTTAGCAGGCTCCACTGGACCTGGAAGTGTCCCTTAGTGAGGGTAACAGTTGTGGCTGGAATGGGAGTGCCCCTGGAATACAGATTGCACTCTTGCTTGGCATGCCAGATGTGGCTACCCATGATGGAGCACTCCTTAGAGGTGAGATGTGGCGCTCATAGACATATGGTGCAAGTGTGATGAGAACATGCTGGGGCTCGGCACTGGCTACCTAGCATTGCTGGCATGGAGTTGCCATGGCACTAATGGGCCGTGGAGTTTCTGAGAACTTCCTTTGAGGAACCACACAATCAGTTGTATGGAAAAGGAAATGGCACTCTGCGATATATGGACACAAAAGTGAAGACACCTATAGGAGGGTTACTTGCATGCAATGCACCATGGTTGGGTGACACTGGAAGGGGGATAACCCTTGGTTGGTTGGCATGTAATGTGCTGCTTGCTTGTGGGTCAAGACAAGTCTGGTGAGTGACTCCTTGCGATAGGAGTGGCACTGGCACTGGAAGTGCGATGTGGTTCCAAAGAACAGTTGACTGCTCAAAGAACAATGGATAACATGTACCTGGGCTGAACTGGTTATAGTGCAGAGGTCATGAGTCCTGGAGAACTGAGGTGGGCGCACTGCGGTATATCTGTCCGCAGGCCCTGAGGTGAGCGGTGTTCGTCAACGCACTCGTTTGCTGCACTCAATGTGCTGTGTGCTTGTCGATCATACACAAGTCCTGAGTAACCACTCAATCCCTTAAGGTGTGAGCGTAAGGCAGGTGGAATCACAAAAATAACAAGAATGCAGTTATCACACTTAGCAAGATGATGAGTAGGTACAGGCTATGAATGGGTTTGTAAATTTCTCGATGAGTGCATATATAACTGCTGGAGAATTTTGTGAGGATGCTGCCTGATACTTTAGATGGGTTTGCTTTAATCTAGATGCTCAATTATTGTAAAACAATAGTTGTAGTTGACTCATTTCATATAAGATTTGCTTTAATCTAGATGCTCAATTATTGTAAAACAATAGTTGTAGTTGACTCAATTCCTATAAGGTTAAGGGTACCATGTTCCCGACAACGGTGGGTATGAGGAATAACTTACAAAAATGTAATCTCTCTCGAATGGAATAAGCAAAGGATGTGTAATGAAGATAATAATAGAGCAAATAAAAAAAATAGAGTTAATAAAGTGCTAAAATTCCCTCTTGCTTTACAGTGAACGAGGTGGCAGTGATCAGTTGCCTATAAAAAGAGGTATGTAACATTTGCATCTGTTTCAAATACAAAATGACTACTCTTAAGCAACAATAATAATAGGGGTGTCTACTTGTCACTAAATTGTAAGAATTATAAAATGATCTCCCTAACAGCGATATCAACTTGTGTAAACTTTAAAGAAAATGTGTATGCATGCGGTAACAGCGTAGTGATGTAGTTGACAGTGATTTCAAGATGGCTGCCTTGTGTTATGACAGTTCAAGGTCACACACGTCTATGCCAGATGGCGGGCTACTGTTTCAAAATGGCCGCCTTTTGTTATGACGGAACTTCTCTTCACGTGTTTGAGGCTTGGGTACAAGCGAAGCTGTTTACTGGGCGAGTGTCATCACTTGAGCAGACACACTAACTCACACGCTCTCGCTAATTTATAAAATACAAAAAGAAATACATGAATTTTCTCTGATGGAAGGATGCATGAGTATGTGTAGAATTGAATTAATGCTTGGAAACATGAATGATTACTCTACTGGACTAGGAATTTTAAAACAAAAGTTATTATTCTTAACATGAAAACAGAATGGAAGGAGTCTAGGGTGTCTGGCTCGCTGGCATGTGTGGGTGGTGAACTAATTCTGCTGGTACTTGTCACATGTATGAAAATGTATGCACACACCAGCAAAGATCAAGTAAATCTTTTCTCTTTACGAGAAATACATTTACTTGTAATGCTCTACCTTGTGCAAGTAAAGCTTGAGCAGATATTGGGTAAATGATATACAAATAACATCTAAGAATTGTGAGAGCAAGTGAGACTTTTCTGGTGAATGAAATCAAGTGGTGCCTGTCCTGGACGTCTTGTGTGGCAGACGGGTTGGCTAAGCAGGCAGGTTAGCAAGTTGCCAATTGTGATGTTCCTACGCCTTGTGGATGAATAAATTCCACCGACCTATTCAGAGGGGAGATTGCACACTTCTCTTGTTGCACATGCACTAAGCTTACCTAGCTGTGTTTCACTACTACCTCATGGCTAGCTAATTCCATGCAAAAGTTCCCAACGTGCAATTGGCAAGAAACCCTAACATGCTAACTCACGGTCCCTGGCTGAGTATTCGCTGCCTACACTGAAAGTTCCAGTGGTGCTAAATTTAAATGTGCTCAGCTGTGATTCACTTTCGCTCTCATTTTCAATTTGAATTTATTTTCTAATCACAAATTCAGAGTACAGCATGCATTTAATCGCAAATTTCCTACCTATTGCACTTTCAATAAACAAATTATACACAATGGTTCTAAAACCATGTTACCTTTCGGTTCTGGTTCCAAATTGCCTTTGAAGAATTATCTCAGGTTTCAATTCCCATTAATTAGCAATCATGCTGGTAAGTGTTGCCACTGTTACAGCCTTGAGGGGAAGACTGCAAACTGGGCCTTGAAGCAATAATTTTATCCTTGCAAGAAAACCCCTGTAAGACTATAAACTGATAAAATGCAAGAATAAATAGTAAATAGGTCACCAAGTGAAAGTGAATTTCTTAACAATTTATTATTTACAGTCACAACATTGAAGAAATTATGAAGGAAAATTGGGACACTTTCACTAAATTAATTAATTTGGTAATTACACAATAGCCATAACTGAGTGAAGTGGATAATGCAACACAATTACGACTACTGACCACATGCAAATGGCCCTTTAAGCCAATCAGGCAATATTCCTATCAGGCCTGGTAGGGTGGATTCTTCAGGCAATCAGGAACACAGAAGCATGGCTAGACTGGTAACGGCATCGATAACACTCTTTGAATGAGATGGTTCCAGGTAAGACTAATATGAGATGATGCTCTCTCTGTTATTGAATAAATGCAGTAATTGGAGGGAGATCCTCTACTCTACTCACTTGCTAGCAAGGGGTGAGAGTTACGTTATGCACTGTCAAGGAATTTACACATGGGGATAGTAGATTCACTGTTTCAATTGAAGAGACGAAGTTACTGAGACAGTGAAATTTGCAAGAGAGGGAAAATGATATTGGCTAACCACTTTCCCTTCCAGGGCATGTACCTTCGTTGCTTCCTAGTTTTGCTTGCACACACAACCTTATGTCAACGTGGTCCAAGTTGTTGGCCACGTCTGGGAATTGGCCCTGCTATCCAGTGTAAGAAAGTGAGAGTTCCAAAGTCTCTGGGGTTGTCCGGGCAAAGGTCACCGTGAGTGACTGCTGCCAGTCAGAGTTGCACTGAACTGAACTTGGTGGTGCCCCAGCAATTTAAGGTCTCAGTTGTGGCTAGGGATCCCTTTGGGCAACAATAGTGGCATGTACCTGAGGATTAGGAAATAGGCGCAGCCAGAAAAAGGGTAGAAAAAACTCAGATATAGGTAGATTGAATCTTGGAGCCTCGATGGCTCGGTTGGTAGAGCAGCAGACTTGGACTTCATAAGAAGTCTGTGTCGCGGGTTCAAATCCGCATCCGGCCGGTCAGAGGGCAGACACTTTGCTATCCATGTAGACACCCCGGGATTATTTATGTAATCGACGGATAGGTTTGCTGAAAGCAAATGGGTGTTACAGACAAATACACACACAAACAAAGCCACTCCAACATCTAAAAACATAACAGACGCCTTACACGTCTCGAACTGTCGGCCTAACCACTCAGGCAGCTGGGGATTTGGCACGATACATATACACATGTACTACCGGGGTCTAAGCGATGTCAGGCAGGGCAGCCGATCGAGGCTGCGGCCTACCCCAACGCCAAATCAAAGCCCTTCAAAAGAAGACATCGTGCTTATCCCATATGATAAATGGGAGAAAGCACGTTAAACGAAGAAGAAGAAGAAGATAGATAGATTGAATCTTAAGATTAAGACAGGAAAACAGCTATTTAACCCCCACCTGTGTTCCTCTGGGACACATTAAACCCAACCCTTCAAGAGGGTGAGACTGCTAATGGCTACAACTCTCCCCTCACTCTTCGGTCTGTGGGTATACCTCTCCTCCTACTGCCTGGTACATGTTAGGGTAAGTTTAAAATTACGTGTATTTACATGAAATGAACTATTAGAAGATGAAGTGGACTAATCAGGCAGGCAAGTCCTGAGAGGTTAATTATAACTGGGAAAACTTGAAGGTATATCTGTTGGTGTGATGATGATGATACAAGGCACAGTCAAGAGAGATTTCCACGGCTAACAAACCCTCTTGTAGAAGAAGTGGCTTCAGTGAGGGTAATGGCGGCAGAGGAAGGGCTAAGGTCTTCACTGGTAGGAATACTAAGGGTCCCTACAAGATTTGGACCACATGGTAGGGCATGGGTCTCTGAAGGAGACGGGAATGGAAGGGGGAGATGTGTCTTGCTCACATCCTACAATGTCTCTCTCTCTCTTGTTCCTTTGGTGAGGCCCTTATATGACTTCGGTCAGGGGTCAGGAGGTTACCCACAGGGAGATGGGGTTGGTGTTGTTTCCCTATGCACAGGCATCATTTATGACTCAAGGCCCAGGTGTTCATTCTCTTAATCCAAGTCGCCAGCTCTGTTCTGTCTCTGGCCAGGCTTAGTCTCTTCACAACCTCGTGTCTGCATAAACAAAAGTTTCCTGCAGTGTCACATGTTCGAGAAGAGAAAGTTGAAAGGGATATACAGAGTGCAATTAACAGATAAAGGGAGGGAGCCAGTATTCCTTTCGGCCTTCCTTGTCAGGCAGTGCCAAAATGCACTGTTGTATTTTCCAGCTGTAAATTAAGCATTTTGGTGGCTGGGATGCTTGGGGAGATATTACTCTAATTTTCTCGTTAACAGTACTCATGTATATTTAGTAACCTAAATCCCTCTGCATCATATGAGATATTTGAAAATTTACTTGATAAAGAATTCAATATTTACGTTAATCGCAGAGTAAGAAAAAATAATGGTTTTAACCTTAGATTACTGTTACTTTAACTTTAAAACAGGAACATTTACAACTATAAGAAAGTTACTATAAGTATTAAAATACACTAACTTCAATTGACCTCCTTATGAGTCTCAAAAGAAATGTGAGTAAATTATCATTAAAATGCGATAAATCATAAGCTAATGTTATTTTGAAACAGGAACAGTTACAAAAATAAGAAAGTTACTGTAAATTTTAAACACAACAACTAAGTGATTTCCTTAATGTAAGTCTTAAAATAATCATATACTTAACTTTTAATAGTTGTTATAGTCAAAGACATGCAGTTAGTTTGCCTTGTGGAGGCATTACAATGAAATATACATGGTCTTCGTTAGGTGTCGCCATGTTACTTAAGTTGACGGCACAGTGGCCAGACATGACACTGAAGTCACTGGTGCTTATGAGCACGCAGCTAAGTGCAAGGAAGGACAGACAGATATTTTAAAGTACATGGTCTTTTCAAATCACGGACTCGGGATTTAAATTACAAGGGAATAACAAAGAAGGTAAATGATAATGTTAAAGAAAAATGATGATTAATATTCCGAAATTATACTATTTAGCCTGTGAAAATGGCTTAGGTTTATTCTTTTGCCCAATGGGCTTTAAAGAGAAGTCTTAAGACTTACAAAATTGGGATGTCTGTCAATTGCACTCTGCATTGGCAGAATGGGAACAAGGTAAAATATAAGCTTTGTGGGGCATAAAATAATGATTAATTGAACAAAATAATGAAAGGAAAATGTTAAAGAAAAAGAATAAATTACAGAGTTATAAGAAAAATAAACAGGTGAGGAAACCTGACATTCTCCTCTGGATAGAGGTGCCAAGGAACTTCATAGGATAAAAGGATGGCACTGTGCCAAATTTGCACTGGTACCAGGAGAGCTCAGCAGTCTCTTTAAGCTACGTGACGTTCCCTACACCTGTGATTTCTGTTTCAGATCTCTTTAGGTTGATGGTTCTCCTTGGTAGGGGAATTGGTCGAACTGAGCCCAAGGAGGACATTAGAGTGCCATCTGTGTCGGCTTCTTTGGTGGCTGAAGCAGGGGCATTCATTGCAGGCTCTACCCCAAGTCACCGCAGTTCCGTGAGTTCATCAGCCATTTCAGACATGGCAGAATCCTTACCCATGGTCGTATCTGCGAGGGACCGGGAAAGGGAGGAAGAGGTTGCGGTGGATGTGATAGGCTTGCATGTTACCATGATCAGCTCAGGTACTGGTTGCAAGGCCGCACCTTTGGTTGAGCTTCCACTGTGGTCGGAAGGATTCATCTCTCTCACTGGTGCTCGTAGCAGAGCCAGGCCGGGAGAAGAGAGGGGATCCTGATTAGGATCTCTTGAATGGAGATTGGAGGCATGCTCTGGTGCTGGCACTGAGGCAGGGCCGGGCACCGGAATGGGATCTGGAATAGATCTTGATGGAGGGGGCCACTGCACATCGTACTCAGGTGGCACTGGCAGTGGAATGAATGGAGGCATTTGAGGTTTACTCGTGCCTAATGAATGATTTAGGGTAATTGGACATCTGGATATCGGTAACTTAGATGGGGACTGAAAGTCCTGTCCCAGGAGGATATCATAACCTCCGGGAATATAGCTTCTATTGCAAGGTTGGAAATTTTGGATCTATGAGGTCTTGTGACTCTCAGCCGAACAGTAGGGAGTGTCATTTTGAATTGACTGATACCCTCAATTATGACAAGTATGTTGGTTGATGGTAGCTCAGTAGGGAACTTTGTCTTTCCTGATGAGGGAAATTTGTATGCCAGTCATCAGATGCCTTGACTTGGCGTGCGGGTAGCTGCCTTGAGGAGGTGCCACGTATATGGGACCCTCGGTTGGAGGGCCTAAGGACTTTGTATTTTTAACTGCCAAGACAATGGTGGGAGCACTTGTTTTATTATTAGGGCATCTTGCCCATGTGGGAGTATGGCCATAGACTTGGCAAGCCGTGCGATAGCTCTGGCTGTAATCTCTTTGTGGCACTGCCCGAGGAGGATGCAGGCTTGTTAGTTGGTGGATTTCCGGGAGAGGGTTTGAAAGGCACTGTGGGCGGTGCCTGTGGCTTGTTTCAGCACTGCTCTGTGGAATCTCGGACCTTTTTGCAGAACCCACATAAAACGGGCTTCTGTGAGTGCCCATTCCTGGGCGCTGGGGTGCCAGAGGTGAAAAAGGAGGGCATATTTTACATCCCAATAAACTTGCATGGGCGTGATGGGTGTCCCATGTGTCGGAGAGGTGACAGCACTCTGCTGGAGTCGTGGGCGCCTCTTCGCATACATGGGTGGCTAGGGCGGAAGGGGCGTAATATGAAAAGTTGTCAATCTTGAACAGCTTGAGGATGTCCTTGGCGGTGGAGACTCCCAAGGACTCTAACCATTTACAGAGGGCCCTATCTGATTGATACACCCAGTCAGACCAGGTCTGTCCTGCTTCTTTTATCTAGCCTCTCCAGCATTCTGGGGTGATCTCATTACGCCTTAGTGATCGCCTGGTGTCATTTGTAGCTCATGGGCCCGCTGCTTTTCCTCCCTTTCGAGCCTATCCTTTCTTTCTTGTTCTTCCCTTGCAAGTCTATCCAGCCTATCTTGTTCTTCCTTCTTCTCCCTTCTTTCTTGCTCCTCTTCACGAGTTTATCTAGCCTATCTTGCTCTGCCTTCTTCTTCTTTCTCTCTTGTTCTTCCTCCTTCTCCTTCCTTTCTTGTTCTTCCTTCCTCTCCTTTCCTTCTTTCTCCCTCTCCTGCCATTCTGCCTCTCTTTCCACCTTGGCATCATCTACTTTCTATTGGACACAGACCCTCAGGGCTTGTCCTGACAGTCCCATATCCTGTCCATCAGACATATAGTCCTCATTTTGCGGGGTTTGGGATGTCGTAGACATCTTGAGATAATGCTTATATGGATGTGACCCTTTAGAAAATCAAGGTGTCTGAAAAGACCCAAGTTGGTTCATGATGAACTGGATTCAATATGTCTGAATAAGCCTTAGTTTGTTCTTGATGAATGAATTTTAATATGTCTCGAAAGATGTAAATTGTATTCTATTCCACGCATGGACTCAGCCGACTATTGCGCAAATGTTGGGGTTTTATGGTTCACCTAGTAGGATGTGATTTGTTCACAGGGAACTGATTTTATTTTGTCTCTTAGGACTTGGTTTCAGATTCACACACGGACTTGGCCAACTATTGCCAGAGAGCATTTGCCAGTTCCCGAGAATTTTCTTGTGATAAGGAAAAAAAAATGTCCTTTTAGGGGAGTCCCGATGTGGGTTAGATTCAGGAACTCAGTGAGCTTTTTGACACTCTTAGAATGATAACCCCAACAATAAAAAAAAAAAAAAAAGAAAGGACATAGCTTAAACCTAAAAAAAAAAATAATGCTTGGAGAGACACTGGGATAGTGGCGCAGAGGCGGGGTAAGGTCAACGTACTGATGCAAATTGGTGGTTTAGAAATCAGCTGTTTTTAGAAGTACCCTTCTGTTGATTTTTATTGAAGTGGTAAGTTCATTGTTGAGAGATGGATAACTTAAAATTATATTATTTGCAAGTTACACTGATAAATGTGCGTATTTTGCCAACCCTAATAAGAGCCTTTTCCTCCAATCTAATATAGGTTCAAACTTAATTCTATTATGCCTAAGTCACGTGCATACGAATTTTCCTTTCCTATTTTTAGCCTTCCTTGCATGTGCCCTGAAAGGGGTAGTAACTACTTGGGTTTGTGCAGTAACTGACAACTCAAGGTCGTCTGGTACACACCTGGCAACAATGGGCAATGACCAGCGTGGGAATTTTCCCAAGACTGACCCCGTTTATACAAACATATTATTCCGCATATGGTTTATTTAGAGGAACCCAAAGATAAAGTTTCTCTTAGGCTTACCCAAAATTACCCTGGGAACGACGTGAAGGCCACATGGTCACAGCAGACTTTAAGCAAAATGAAAGATAACCAAAAATAAACAAAAGAAAAAAAAAAGGTTCTTTACACTTATGAATGAAATAGCAGGCGGTTATTGAATAGAAACATTTTGGAATGATACAGAATTTATCATGTGCGGTGCTGTTCGGAGGAATGTGTGTGCAAATGAAAATATGAAGCAAACAAATTTTACACTTTCTGACATTTTACTCAACAATGAGGAATTATGCGTTTGCGTAACAGATTCCTAACTTCTACGAGAGAGAGAGAGAGATTAAACTCTCTGAATTCCAGCTATACGGAAATTTACTGATTGACCCACGTTGGATCTATCCAAGACAACAAATTGTCTGGATAACACAAGGAGGAAATACATGCACTATTTTGCCTTTTTTTTCAGTGCTTTGTAATTCCCTAGCTTGCCTATGTGAAAAAACATGCAACCCCTCATGCAGGGGCTATCAAAATTTGTGTAACGAATACTAACTCTCTTCTCGATGACTGGAATGCATGTACGTGCTTAACATTTCCCTGTTTCTATTTTCAGTCACAATTTTACTTCCTATCCTACCATAAAATAAAAATACTGTGTGGAACTCCTTGACTGTGCACATGCAGAATTTACGCAAAAAGGTTATTTTCTTTGTCTCACACCCAGCCTAACTTCGCTAGTCGCTGAGACAGCAAGTTGCAAGGGGTCAAGTTAAATCTGCAACGTGCAGATTGCGAGATCCTGGCAAGGTCGCCATTTTTTATGATTTATCCTGGGGAAATGCTTACTATGAGCCAGTTATAGACTCTAAATGAATGATTTCGTTACTTACCTCTATTTTTGTATAAAATCTGACTGCTGTTGATTCAGGAAATGATAAAAAAAAGGAAAAAGGGGGAATTTATCTGAGCTGAGGGCTCTACTCACAAGGTATTTGTAAGTGAACACATTAGGGTAAGTTTAAAATTGCGTGTATTTACATGAAATGAACTATCAGAAGATGAAATGGACTAATCAGGCAGGCAAGGCCTGAGAGGTTAATTATAACTACGGAAACTTGAAGGTATATCTGTTGGTGTGACGATGATGATACAAGGCACAGTCAAGAGAGATTTCCACGACTAACAAACCCTCTTGTAGAAGAAGTGGCTTCAGCAAGGGTAATGGCGGCAGAGGAAGGGCTAAGGGCTTCACTGGTAAGAGTACTAAGGGTCCCTACAAGATAGGACCATGTGGGTCTCTGAAGGAGGCGGGAATGGAAAGGGGAGATGTGTCTCACTCGCATCCTGCAATGTCTCTCTCTCTTGTTCCTTTGGTGAGGCCCTTATATGACTTCGGTCAGGGGGTAGGAAGTTACCCACAGGTAGGTGGGGTTGGTCCGTTTCCATAAGTGCAGGCATCATTTATGACTCAAGGTCCAGGCGTTCATGCTCTTAATCCGTGTCGCCAGCTCTGTTCTGCCTCTAGCCAGGCTTAATCTCTTCACAACCTCGTGTCTGTGTAAACAAAAGTTTCCCGCAGTGTCACATGCTCGAGAAGAGAAAGTGGAAAGGGATATACAGAGTGTGATTAACAGATTAAGGGAGGGGCCAATATTCTTTTCGCCCTTCCATGCCAGGCAGTGCCAAAATGCACTGTTGTATTTTCCAGCTTTAAATTAAGCATTTTGGTGGATGCTTGAAGATATAACAATATAATATATATATATATATATATATATATATATATATATATATATATATATATATATATATGTATGTATGTATATAATGTGTGTGTATACACATATATGTACACACACATATGTATACTGTATACACACACACATTTCTACAAGTATTCACTGGTTGGCGTCTTTCATGATCAAACTCAGGTAATTAACACCCAGGGTCAAATCTGGAATGAACAGGAATCGCCCTCCTCAATCAGGACACCTGAATTGCTTGGGGTTATGAAAGCCAGGAGAAACATAGTCTATTAAGGCCTGACACCAGTGTCGGGAGAGAGACACAACTAGCAGATTGACCCAGTGACACGCTACTGAGTGTGACCTGCGAGTTTTCGCTCCAATCTCTTTTGTTTGGCTGTTTACCTTACCATCTGAGTGCTACCTGAAGTGCCATGTGTAGAAGGTCCCACTTGTCTGAGAGCCATTCTATTTTGCAACCAAGGAGCTTTGCTAAAGGGATAGAGGTACTGTGCAGTGGAGAGTGTTCGGTCATTTATCTGTTACTCTTATCTCATTTCTTTTTTTCTTTTTCCTCTTGCATTTTGCTAGATTTATTATTATTTTTTTTTATTTATTTATTGATTTTTAATTATTTATTTTTATTTATTTATTTATTTTTATTTATTTTATTTATTTATTCATTTTTAAGTATTTATTTTTAATAATTTATTTATATTTATTAATTTGTATTTTTATTTATGTATTTATTTGTATTTATATTTATCTAGATCCTGAAATTTGTTAGTATTTAACTGTACATATCCTGACATTACTCCTTAAGCCTTCAGCATTCCATGTAATAGTGTTGTTTCGGATTCACCCAATGATGTGTTCCTTCTCCATACATTGAAGGGGTTGTGTAGACATATGAAACATCTGCATCCTTCTGTGCCCCTACGTCATCAATCAAGCCTCCTAGCTGATTTCATTCATGTCTCGTTATTAATTGAGTACCACTCTTAATTTTCTCTGTTGTTAATTTTAACGTGAAAATGCCAAGAGCCTAGTGTACGCGGCTCCATGTGATTCATTCTTCTGATTTCTGAAAATGCCTTAGCCCAATTCAGACCCTGAATTTCTCTCCTGAGACCTTCCCTTACTGAATTCTCACTTAGATAACTTTTTTTTCGTATTACGAAGTATTGGTCCCTAGTCAGAACTATCCCCAACCAGGTAGAATTGCAATTGCACTAATACTCATAAGAAATGACCTTTGCAACAGGATCCTTGCAACATCCCAGTTCTTTTGCAACAGTGAATTAGCCAGATTTTTGCACATATGCTAAAGCTGATTGCGAGACAAAACGAAGCAATTAATGTAAATTTCTATTTACATTTATGGGCAGTACAGTTGGATCAATGGTTATGCAGTGTAAGTATCCATTTTTCATTTTTTGTTTGTAAATCTGTGACTAGGAATTGTAAATTTAAAATTTTAGACTGCATGCTCATGGCGCTGTTCGATGGTGAAGTCATTAGTGTTGCCAGTTAGGTAGACTATTTAGGGACTTTGGTCACTGCATGTTGGCAGTGTGCATGTTTTAGATAGTCACGAATTAGCCAGGAAGTGAACAGTGATAACTTGAGAGAAAGTGCAAAATTTCTCTCCATATGTATAGCGGCAGTTTTCTATACAGTCTAGCTAGGAAAATCGTATCTGGCAACCTACGCCATGTAACGGGTGCGCCTGAGCCGCCCACACCAACGCATTTCGTCACCGTTAATCAGTAAAAAGGAAAGTAAAAACTTTTAAAACCCTAGTCCCTGCAAATTATCCTTTTGTATTTTGAGTTAGTAACTTTGCATACGCTCGTGTGTAAATTCATTTCAAGCAAACAGAGTCATAGTGTCTTGTAAACAGAGAATGTTTGTTTTGATGGTGCGAGTCTGCCATTTCTCTATTTTGTTTTGATTTATGAGGGTTGTCTCATCACACACTTGCCAGTGTAACTGTCATTCTGACCGCCATCTTGGGCAAACTGTCAACTGTCATCCTCCATTAGCCGTCACCTGCCATTGCCGTATCCCCCTTCTCACACAAACACAATCACAGTAAATCTTACAACATCATTTTGCTTCATTTAGGTCACATGCAAGCAAACTTTATTATGTACTGTCTATAACTTATGATAGTAGAATAATTACATTCTACTGATGCGCTTGAGATAAGCATTTTAACTCTTACTTGTAAATAATAAATTATCAGTGTAAACATTTATGTGTTCATTGTTAGGTAGCACAGACTATTACTTTACTATTTGCCCTGAGCAAAAGAAAACAGACTTATGTTACAAGTATAAGCAATTAAATACTAGAAGTCTGGTCTACTAAAAATAAATACAGAATCTCATAAACCCATTCACTTACCACATATACCATTTTGCAGTGTTGTACCAGTTCTTCTGAACCATATAACAAATTTCCATTTTTCAGAACAAATTTACCGTTCTTCAGGACAAATTACCATTCTTTGGAACAAACCAGGACCGTTCTCTTGAGCAACCAACCTCATTCTTCGGAACCGCACCTTTACATTCAGCAAAGAGCTATGGTTATTTGTATGTTAACTACATAGCACTACCCATGCTGCGCTTAAGTTTCGCGTATTCTGCTTAACGTCACCAGCGGTTCACTGTAAACTCGAGTGCCTGCAGATTTTGCGCTCCTTGCTAAGTTTGCACCATGTTACCACGACCATCCCTGCCGTGAGTGCCACATATCTAGCCCTCTGGACCACGGCACCTAAAGTGCTACCGCCAATAGCTGTGTTCCATAACACAACTGCACCTGTTCCTCTTGGCACCGAGTGCCACCAGCATATCCTTCACCTTACTTACGTTTTAGGTAACCCATTTGGGTCCTTGAGTGCCACCTACTCGCTCCACGGAACACTCCCAGTGCCACTCCTTTTAGTAAGGAACACTGCCCAGTATTCATAGGCCCTCGCCTGAATTACTACAATTAGCATCCGGGCTGGTGCCACCCACCAGTTCTCTGGAACAATCTTGTACATAGTGCCAGTGCCATCTCACCGAGGGGCCACTCCCATTTACTAGTGGCACTGCCCACTGGCCCACACCATTGCATAGTCACACCCTGCCAAAAGCAGAGTGCCAATTTCCAGTCTGTGCAATTGCTTGCATGGTCTAACACCGACCTACTTTTCACCTTGCTTGGTACCTTAGGACCACAACAACTGCAGCAACATGTCTGCCAATGACTACAGAGCAACTAAACTCATGGGTCCAAGACCACGTAGCTGCCACTAATAGGGAGAGAGCTGAGATGGAGAGAACGAGAAAGGACAGGAGAGAGAAGCAGAGGGAGGAACAAGAAAGAAAGGAGAAGAAGAAAGGAGGAGAAGAGCGAAATAACAGACCAGAGAAAAGCAAAAGGAGGAGAAGGAGAGGTTGAGACTGGCCTTGGCCAGGGAGAAAAGAGCCCTCCCAGAATTAGAGAGACATGAAAGGGAATTAGAAAGACAAGAAAAGGAAAGCCAGCACAACCATGAGCCAGCTCTTGAAAAGTCTCACCAGGAGAGTGCCATGGCATTCATCCACCACTCCACAGTCCAGCCACTCCACAGTCCCTCTCCAACAGCAGAGCTTACTAATTCCAAAGTGGAACAAATGGAACTCGCCTTCACCAATTTTGAGTCTACCACAGCAGAGATTCCCTTGATCCTTGGTAAACACATGGTCGGCAAGGACCTAGTCAGTTTCTGCTCCTTAACCAATGATGCTCAGGGGGACCTCGAAGAGGTCAGGAAGGTCATCAGCAAGGCTGGAGACAACTTTGGCGTGGCCAACCAAAGGAAGCAGGTCAAACTTGGACAGATTGGGCTTATCATAAAATTCGAGCTGTTAAGCGTTGGCTGGAAGCCCTTAACATCACAACATTTGAGGAACTCTTAGAGCGCTTGCAACTAGAAGACTTCTTCTATTGTGCTCTAAGCTCATTATCACTGCCTTAGCAAATCAATTTGATGAGTGCAGCCTCTTGGCGGATGACTGGGACCTTATCTTCCAGTTTCCTGGATTGGAAGATCTCATCCCCAAGTCACACCTCATTTAGTATTGGCAAGAGATGGGCCTCTTCTAAAATTCTGTTTGCTCATTTGCAGAGAGGGAGCACTTGGAATCCCAGTGCCAATCTAAGGGAAGAGCTGCTGTAACACCACCCCTTGATCAATCCAAGAAACCACCTCAACCTTCACCAGCTCCTCAAAAGGACTTTAGCAAGATTTGTTGCACTGCATGTAAAGTCTATGGGCACTCCTTCCTCTGGAAGAATTGCCTTAGCAAAGCAGTTGCATCTGCTGTGGCATTGGTGGTTACCAATCATCAATCTCTAGGCCCCATTGAAGTCCTATATTTGTGGCACCTCCTCTAGGTAGCTACCCCTCTACGCCAGGTCAAGGGATTTGAAGCCAGTGACACTGGCACACAAGTCTCCCTGATAAGGGAATACAAAGTCCCTTATGGAGCTAAAACAGGAAAACATAAGCTCGTCACCATCGAGAGTACCAGTTGTGTAAAGTTGAGTCTCCTAACAGTTCGTTTAAGGGTCACCAGGCCCCACAGAACCTAGCTCTGCACACTTGCAGTACCAAATTACCTTCCTGGAGACTACAACCTCCTTGTGGGACAGGACTCTCTGTCCCCACCTGACACAAGACAACCTAGGGGTTCTGACCCTCCTCAGTCTCCATCAGGCACAAACAGTCCTCATAGACCTGCCCCAGAACCACTGCCAGTGCCACCTGACTGCCCTGAGCAGTGTACAGCTCCATCTGTCTCGGTTGTTGAACCCTTACCAAATTTAATTCCCGTGCCTGGCCCTGCCTTAGTGCGAGTGCCAGAGCACACCATAGATCTCCCTTTAGGAGATCTCAAACTTACCTCAATTTCCTGCCAGTGCCACTAGAGCGCCCTGAGCAGTGCCAAGTTCCGTCCATCCCAAACATTGAGCCAATTCCAAATTTAATTCCTGTGCCTGGTCCTGCCTTAGTGCCAGTGTAGGCACACATGGTCTCGCCAAGGAGATCAGTCCTTCACCCTCTGCACACTGGCTTGGCCCCTAGTGTCAGTAGAGCCAAACCAAAAATTACTAGGGTCCCTTCTGGATTCCCCTGACCTCACTGGAAGCTCACCCCCTGGTGCTGCCTCATAACCCCTTGCCTGAGTTGGTCATTGTAACCTGCGAACCTCGCACGCCTACAAAGACTTCTTCCTCTCTTTCCCAGTCTTCAGAAGATGAGGTTCTGATGGAAAATTCTCCCATATCTCAGCTGTTCGAAGAGCTCGAGGAACTGTGATGGTATATGGTAGAAATTGCTGGCACCGCCCTTGCTTCGGTTGTTGCAGCAGCCTGAACAGGTGGCACTCCAGCACCTCCCTCGGATTGGGTTCACCCGGTTCTTCCTAAATCATCAAACCATCAACCTAAGAGAGGTTCAAGGAAGAAAAATCAGAGGCGTAGAATGTCCAGGTTGCTTACGAGAGACACAGAGCTCTCCTGGCACTCGCGCCCCTCTGGCACAGTGCCTCACTTTGAGTACCTTGGCACCCAGACAGGTGGATGCCCGAGGTTGCTCCACCTCTCCCTCTTTGTGGGTATAGCCAGCTTCCTTTTCTTTTGTAGCTTTATCATTTGTAAATTAACTTTGGGCCTTGTAACAACTCTTACACCTCCCATCAGTCTTTTGCTGCATTACCTCTGACCCAATGCAGAGTGTTAACTACCCGGACCTCCTGGCACTCCCGACCTTTAGCCTTCCTTTCCTTGCAGTCATTACCTGCTAAAATTCAAATACTCTAAAGAAAAATTAGTCATATCACAGAGCCACTAGGCCCTGACAACACTAGTACCACACCTGGTGCAATGCCTCCCCATCAGCAAGATAATATGGCACTCCACAAATGAGTAGCCACACAACTGTATAAAGGCTTTTTAGATTGGTATGAAATTGTAATTTATTTTAGCTAATTTGGGTCTCTAGCCTAACAGGCAGAGACCCGTCCTAGCCTATATACAAGCAACATTGTATTTGTAATACCTTAAGTATGCTATTGTATCATTTATATGTTATTTAACCAAGTTAAATCCATTCGTATTGTTCTATTGGCATTAAACTTTGCATGCGCTGCCTCAGTATTCATGTATGCCAACTCAACAGTTGTTCATTATTAAAAGCAGTCACCTTGGTATAATTTTAGTCTAACACGCTTTGCAAAGGCGCTCGAGGAGAAGGACAGTCAAGTCTAAGCATTTCGGGCTGAACTGCAGACATTCACGCTTGAAAGAGGTGTAAAATGTCTACCAGTAGGGGTATCTGCTACAAGTATTCATTTGTTGGCATCACTTCATGCTCAAACTCAGGGAAATAACACCCAGATCAGGGAGTGGCCATAAAGATGCTTCCCTGCTAATTAAATTGTGCCCAATAAATGAGTCAGGGTCTATATTCTCCCTCACTAAAGCATACGCAAAGCACCTATCTTTAGCTGGTTTTCCCCAAAACACTTTCTTTGGCCGATCCCTTTTCTTCCTACACAGGATCTGTGTTCCCAGGCTGAAATGCGAAACAGCCCGAGCTGGAGTGCTGGGAATGTAGAGCGAGCCGGGTGCTGGGAATGTGAAACTGACCCGAAGCGGGGAAATTAACAGGAACGGCCTCTCCAGCCAGGACACCTGGTGCTTGTAGCTATGAAAGCCAGGAGAAAGCAAAAGTTTACTAAGGGCTGATGCCAGTATCAGGAGAGAGACACAACCAGCAGATTGACCCAGTGACGCCACTGAGTGTGACCTCTGAGCTCTTGCTCTGATCTCTTTTGTCTGGCCGTTCACCTTACCATCCAAGTGCTACCTGAAGTGCCACGTGTACAAGGTTCCACTTGTTTAAGAGCCACATTCTGTTTGCATCCAAGGAGCTTCGCTAGAGGAGTAGATGTAATGTGCAGTGGAGGAGTGTTCGGTCATTTATCTATTACTCTTATCTCATTTCGTTTTTCGTTTTCCTCTTGCATTGTGCTAGACCCTGAAATTTTTTGATAATTTAATTGAACATATCCTGACATTACTCCTTGAGCCTTCAGCATTCCATGTAATAATTAGACTATGTTTCGGTTCACCCGGTGATAGCGTTCCTTCTCCATACATTACAGAAGGGTTGTGTGAACGCTGTAAAACATCTGCATCCTTCTGTGCCCCCTACATCATCAAACAAGCCTCCTAGCTGATTTCGTTTGTCTCATTGTTGAATTGGTGGCACTCTTAATTTTGTCCATTGCTAATTTTAACCTGAAAGTGACAAGAGCCCAGAGTACCCGGCTCCATGTGATTAATTCTTCTGGTTCCTGTAAATGCATATAATTAATTCAGATTCTGAATTTCTCTCCTGAGACCTTCCCTTACTGAATTCTCACATAGATAACCTTTTTTTCTATACTATGAAGTATTGGTCCCCAGTTAGAAATCTAACAAGGTGAGAATTGCAATTGTACTAATACTCATGAGAAGAATATATATATATATATATATATATATATATATATATATATATATATATATATATATATAATAATATATATATATGTATATATATTTTTTTTTTTTGGGAATTTCAGATTTTTTTTTTTTAGAGGATTCCCTCACCTGCCATTTTGTGCAGTAACTCCAAGGAAAAAGGACTAAGTAATCAATAAATTCAATTTCATTATGATTGACTGTAGGCAGTGCTCTAAAATTTTCTCACCACTGCCTTTGGGAAAACTACTTTAATCTCTTTCTTGTCAAAAGTTGGAAATTCCTTAGTTCCAGGAGCAGATCAGATCAGAGCTAATCGTCGCCCAGGCAGGTCAGCTGGTGGGCTGAACTCGTGCGTTCAGCCATCTTGAAATCGCCGCCATGCTACCTGCATGGAAATGCAGGCGAGTAATCTACAACACCATCTAGGAAAGAAAGATTTTCTTCTTGAAGCTGTAAAGGGCTTTGGAGAGAGAAGCTTGCTCTTAGAATTGTATCAGCAGCCACAGAGAATAGACCTCTGTCCCTTGCTCCGTTAAAACTGCCTATTCCAACATGTGGCAGCGGTATCCAAAAGTACAGTTTATTTGTGAACTAGTGGCCTCTCTCTCCTTTGGCCCTCATGAAGAGAACTGACTCTTAAAAGAAAGCTAATGTATCAAGTTTAAGGTTTTCGTATTTTATTCCTAACACGTCTGACTAAGTTCTTTCTTTTCACTTAGTGTGATATTCCTACAATGAGACCTGTATTGCTTTATATTTTGTGCTGTTTAATTTGCAAATCATTTACGAGTAGTTTAACGTAATTGTATGGTGTCCGAGTGACTTGAGTCGAGTTCAGTCTAGGCATATTCACATACGTTCCTCGGTCCTTCATTACAGTGCTAGTTTCAGTTGAGTAACCATAAGTGTTTCAATTGCAGGTTAGAATATTAGCTATGGATCTGCACATCATCTGTATGCGCCAGCGGCCTAACTACTTCCTATCAACGCTGTTTGAAGCAGGCAACCCATTTTGTTCCTCAGGAAATATCCTGTTATTTTCTCTCGGCTTTTTACCCCAGAATTACACTACCAATTTTCTGATGTGTTCTCTTTTGTATATATAATGAATTAAGTTAAACCCCAGAGCTTATCTAATCACTCCCCTCTTGAAGTAGACCCTCAGCTGTATTTTGTTGTTTGTAATTTCATTTCAACAGGACCACCTTGACGTGGTGAGGGCTCTTGGACTCAAGGAATCTGTTTGGGTTTAGAATCCGAGTCCCATATGGTATTATATATTTGTTTAGATTAAACATTATGTGGAATTTTCCACTGTTGCTAAAATTTATTATAACTGATAAATAGGAGAAAAAGATATCATAGCACTAGGAATGGGTTTATATCAGGCTAAATAGTGAGAACTGTGGTGGGACCATCAACTGCAGACAATGTTCGGACCTGAGAGATATCAGCGGAACCTTCTTTAGGGTTGGACCACAGTTCAGGGGTCTGGTTTACAGGATAGGACTCTCGGCATTCTATCCAGTTTGCCATAACACTTAATGCAGTTAGGCTGGGGATGATTATATTCTTGAAATGCTCTCCTCCTATGACAGTTGGCTTACACTTGAGTACTCTAATCATATTTGTGCATCCCCTATGGGGTAGGGTAGGAGCCTTGGACATTTGGAGTCGATTCTCACTTGTGCCATTGGCGGAAGAATAAACCCCATGAAAGGCTGATGATCCTTTTAAAGGTTTCAAGTTTTACTTTTTTTATTTTTTCTCAATTTTGCCATTCTTAATGCAAAGTTGTGTGCTGCGATTTTAGTACCCTGGACCCCTCATGAAGTAGCAACTCGGCGCGATTTGACGACCCATAGGAACCTCCTCGACCTCTCTCTGGAAAAATCAGAAAAAAATACGAGCATGAAATTACACTGGAGCCCATGCTCCAATGAAAAACAAGCCAAAAAACAAATATCTGACTAACATTGACCCTTCGACTCCTCTTTGGGGTGATTTAGTCAATTCCTGACAACGGAAACGGAGAAAAAATATTGGCATTGAAATTAGAAAACTACCTATTAAATCGACATTTCAGCTACTGAAATGTCATTCAGATGATAAAAAGAACAGATGTGGTTTGTTGAAAACCACTACAGAAATCAATCGGAAAACTAGCAAATATAAAAAATATTGATAATGTAAAAAAGTATATGTTAAAAAGCATATTATGGACAGTGTGCAGGATACCATAGTACTCCTGATAATGATGAATAATAGTAAAGAAAATGTTGCTAGATTCCCTTAAAGTCACAACAATATACAAGACTGCAAATATACATAGCTAGTAGACGGAGTAATGAAAAAATACTAAGAATAGCAAGATAAAATTTAAAGCCATGAATTGCCCTTAAATTAAAACAGGCCAAAGCAGAGGGCAGACCATGTGTCCCAAAACCACTACAGTGCAAAACTGTAGTATGTATGAACATACAAGGAAAAATGCCGTAATACATCTGTATGTGCATACTGTGGATCTGACAAACATGTCACACAGTGGCAGTGTGGTGAACAAAAATGCATGAACTGTGATTTTTAATCACCATGCAAGATCTAAGTGTATTATATATACAATACGGAATTGAAGTACTTCAGGAAAGGACAGGAATGCCACAAAGAATAAATTAAATTTAAAGGTTAGAGAATCGCAGTCCAGCTAGAAACGAACTTTTTCTGCAGCAATAAGATCAAACAAAGAAACAAAAATGAAATAATAAAATGTTCAAAACCCTGATAGATCAATCACAGAAATAAAATAACCACTTTGCAAGAAAAACTAATATGGCAAAGTTGAAACAATGTATACAAGTCTTTGCTCAATTCATTTGAGATTTTAAGAGAGAGAAATAGAATCACTAGAAAAACAATACAAGCACACAGAGAAATATTAAAAAGATAGTTATGATGAATTAGAAACTAAAAAAGAAAAGAGGCCTTTAGAGGAGCTACTTAAGACCAACAAAAAACCAACTATTGTGAATACGTCCATTAAAATAAAGACGGAGACCCCAGAAAGAACATAAGCAAATAATAAAGAAAAATACCTTTGTTAAAGCGTAATAAAACCAATAGAAACAGATACCCAGAACACCAAAAGAAAAGTAGAGAACAAACCATTGACAACAATGATTATGTGATGGGAGAAGAAGATTACTCCATCACCAACAATAGGTGCAGCAAAGGTAAATGAAAAAACGACACACAACATGTGGATGTATTAGATGTTTATTGTTGTACAACAAAAATGAAAGCATAACAAAAGGACAGTTTAACAAACACAATACGAAAATTTTATAAGATGCAAATAAAGGAAACTACTAGTTTGGACACTCACGAGGCTGTATGTACATTGGACACATATGGTCTCTTATGAAAAACAAATAAATATTGTAAATAAGATTTTAGAAAAAATGCAAATTGATAATCCACAAAGAAAATAACAGTTGAACACACTAACGTTATACTTTCAATAATTATATTATACAATGGAACGTAAATGGTCTACAGACCAGAAAGAGTACCTGTAAATTTTACTGACTTGCAAATATCAAGTATTAAAATACGAATAGAAAACGATAATTTCATAATTTATAACCTTATAACCAACCTAATAAAAGTTACGACATTGATAATTAAGATTTACTTAACAATACCAGACCCATTAATGGTAGGTGATTTTAACGCTCACAACCAATATGGGACTGTCATTGTGCAAACTCAAAATAGAATAGGTAGTAAAATAGAAGAGTTCATAGTTCTACGACATGTGCTGTATAAATGATGACAAAGTGCTTTATATTTTCCAAAAGCACATGGAACATTTTTCCTCCAGTAGACTTAACTTTATGTACAACCAGCATAGTTGACAGTTTGGATTGGAATACAGTTGATGACTTGCACACCAGTGATCATTTCCCAATATTAATTTCCTTATTGCAAAATAATCCTGCAAAACATGTCACTCACTATAACATTTATAAAGCAGATTGGGAGCGATATGAAATGCACACCTAAATATCCACAGTTTTGAATATTTAAAGACCATAGTGACAATAAATTTCATGTTGATTTCATTAAAAATGCTGCTGATAAGCAATACCGAAGTCAAAACCCCATCCAACCATTTAAAAGTTCCTGGTGGTCTGATGAGTTAACAGAATTGATAAATGTAAAACACTCCCAGTAGGAGGCGATTGAATAATTTGAATAGAAAGAAGTTCAATAAATGAATAAAAAAATTACCGATTATTGAAAGAACTTTACAAAAATGACTATTTTACTAGAAATTGACACATTAACCTGTATACAACAAATATCTGCAAAATTTAAAAAGTAATTCAGGAAGAATCATTTCATGGAGGAAATAAAGTATCGAATCTCTCTGATAATACCCCCATACAAAAAATATGAGAAAAATTCAAGAGAATAAATGGTATATGTTAAACCACCTAGACCTGCCATGTTAAAAGATTAGGAAAAACACTTGATCCAAAGAAATAAGTAATATAATGGGAGAAAAATTGATCAAATGTAAGTAGTGATAAATTTAGATGAACACTTCCGCACAAAAAAAAATAAAACGGAATTAACTAACAATGAATTTTGAAACAATAGAAGATATATATTATAATAAGAAAATTTAGTATTAATCAGAGATAGAATATGCTCTCTCGAAAGTGATAAATCTGCTCTGGAGGTGACAATGTTTGTTTAGGATGATCTGCCCACTTAGCACTAACTGGCAAGTCATGCTTATTAAGAGTTTATAATCATTTATGGCTTCGAAATTTATTTCCAGATGATTGGCGTAAAGCTATGATAATTCCTATTCCCAAACCTGAAAAGGATCCCAGTAACGAAAATAATTACAGACCAATTTCTTTAACAAGCTGCTTATGCAAATTGTTAGAGAAAATAGTAAATTCTCGACTAACATGGCACATTCGAGAAAATAAAATTTTAACTCCCACTCAGTTTGGATCACAGTGTAACAGATTTACATTGGATTCTATAGTAAAAATAGACGAATGGGCCTCATCTGTAGGCTATAAATTTTCCATAGATAAAACTCAAGCAATCATGTTTTATAAAAATAAAAGTGGAAAAAAGTGAAGAAATAGATTTAAAAATCAAGAAACCATAGTATACCAATTGGCCAAACAGCAAGAATTTTTGGGATGTATTTGATACTCACTTGAAATGGAGAGCCCATTGCAGCCTTAGCCAAATCTAAAAGTAAAGAAGCAATAAATCCTAATTGAAAGTGTCCGAACCACTAGCAGGGGCCGATAGGCATCCACCCTTTGTACTGTATAAAGCAACAGTTCTGTCCATCATTGATTATGGAGAAGCAGAGTATATGGCTCAGCATCTGGTGCACTGCTGAAAATGTTAGACCCTGTTCACAATGAAGGCCTTAGAATGTGAGAGCCTTTAGATCATCACCAAAGTCATCGTTAAAAGTTGAATGTGGTGAACTGCCTTTGTTTCTCTATGAAGACTAGTAACAATGAAAAGTGCTTCAAATTCAGATAGTGATTCTCAATAAAATTATTTGAATTAAGTGTATTTTTAAATACTACCATCCACCACCTTTCCCAGTTACAGCTAGGAGATTTTTGAATCACTGAATATAAATTACAAGTGCTTTTAATAGTAAAATCACCTCCTCCCTGGACAATGAATAAAATGAGAATTCGCACACACCTCAAGTATTTATCAAAAAGTAACTCATATACACCAGAACACCATAGGCAACATACAATAGAGCATATAAACCAAAAAGGTCCACATTACGCAATATATACAGATGGATCTAAATCAGAACACATGCTTCTGTATTTACAGCAGAATTGTATGGAATTGCATCAGCTATAAAAATAATTAAAAAATCATCATTCAATAATTTTGTGATTTTCAGTGACTCGAAGCGCTACAGAAAATGTTTCAAGTTACAAATCAAAAATAGTATAATTGCAACAAATTAAATGATCTCCCTCCACTGCTTATATGTGAAAAAATATAGAGAAATGTATTTGGATCCCTGTCCTTGTAGGGATCAAAGGGAAAATGATACGAACAAAGCTTGGCTAAAGCAGCAACTGACATGACAAGGTCAAATGTGAATATCCCTGTTACTGATTATGCCGCTCTCATAAGGTGGGTATCATAAATAAATGGCAGGGTATATGGAATGAAGAATCTGAAAGTAATAAATTGAAGAAATAAAGCCTAATGTTAAAAAATGGAGTTCAGCATATCAGAGGAAGACACGCTGAAGTAATTTTAACACGTCTCAGAATGAGGCCATACTCGTCTGACATGGGCCTTAATGAGCAACTCATGGCCCGGCTCCCGAGTGCTCAGAGTAGAGTAATAACAGTCAGACATGTGTTATGTATGAGTGTCCAAGTATGACCAAAAACGAATGTCAACTTTGGAAATAGATCAGAGAAAGAAATTTTATCGAATCTTTTACATTTCAGTAGTTCCAATTTTGATGTTCTTGGAGAATTGTAATTTAATTAGTAAAATAAAAATAAGTAAAATAATAAACACATCCTTGCAACATTTGTTGAAGTTAAAAAAAAGGGAAAAATTTTTAAATTTTTAGCAATTTATATTCTGAATTTTAATATACTGTTTTAGTATGTATATAAGGATGTATGAGTAAATGTATTTATTGTGTGTATGTGTTTCAGTATGAGAGGATGTGCTTATGTGCAGTATTTAATTTCATTTTAATTCATTCATCATTGTTTCGAATGATCTGTGGGTCCTAGCGCTTGGCCTCAGGCCTGAACCTGACATTTAATTAAATCCTTCGGGCCAGCCCTGTGAGAGCTGAAAGTCAGCTCAGTGGTCTGGTTAAACTTACTTTAATAATAATGATAATATGTAAAGATATCGTGTATTGAACAAAGATACGGGACATCACTGATCTCAAGCAAAAGATCACTGAAGCCATTGTCACCATTGATGAGGCTATGCTACAGCGAACATGGCAAGAAATCAAGTACCGTTTTGATGTGCTTCGTGCAACTAATGGTCCTCATATAGGCAAAAAAAAAATTCAATATCTACTCCTCATTTTGTAATCATTTCCACATATTTGTCTGTTCATTTGCTTTTGTAATGTATTTTTAAATTGTAAAGAGACTTTATGGACACCTTGTGTGTATTTGTATATATATATATATATATATATATATATATATATATATATATATATATATATATATATATATATATATATATATATATATATATATATATATATATATATATATATATATATATATATATATATATATATATATATATATATATATATATATATATATATATATATATATATATATATATCCTTTATTTTCAGTGTGTCTTCCGCACACAAGCAGTGAAATAAAGATTTAGGGAGGTTAACATTAATCTTATTGGATTTATACTAAATATGTGCAAATGAACCAGATTGATTTGTTAAGAGATTCGATTCATTCCCTCCCTGAACTTGCAAGAATGAAAAGGAAGTCTGTCAATGGAGGCCGTCCCACGAAACGATTGAGCCGACGCCGCGAGGGAATGCAATCCAGCGGGGGACGGGGGCGCCATTTAAAGGCATAATTATTCAACAAAAGGCTGGGAATGAGTTGGTCGCGCCGACTTTTCACTCCGATGCCGAAAAGCTCGAGCGCGCCGTTTCCTTTTCCTCGACATTTAATTAGTTTCATTTTGATCAACAAGGGTAAACAACTGGAGCGGAGAAGCCGGCCTAATCGCCGCCTCCTCCCCCTTTGAAATAAACGATTCGATTACTGGTTCCTCCGAAGCTAAAAGAATCCCCGACAAAAATGGTAATGGAGTTGTTCCTTAATTCGCAATTATCATAGCGACGACGTTGACGACGACGACGATTTCGACGACTAAAACGACAGAAGAACAAAACGACTTTTTTTTTCCCCCTGCCACGCGCCGGTGGGGGGGGGGGAGGGGGAGGGAGGGCCGTTTGTCGACAGTGACAGGGAATGGAGATCTCTCTCCATTCATTCGGTGGACGATAGAAAGAAACCCTTAATATTCAATACAGCCATTTAAGTGGGGGAATTGCAGACTGAAAAGACACCCAGAACTTACATCAAGTGTGCTCTTGCTACTGACAGTGGTTGATGTTCTCGGTTTCTATATGTATATATATGTGTGTGTGTGTTTTATATGTATATATATACTGTATATATATATATATATGTATATTTGTATATTATATATATATATATATATATATATATATATATATATATATATATATATATATATATATATATATGAATATATATATTTTACTGTAATACTACAGTATATATATATATATATATATATATATATATATATATATATATATATATATATATATATATATATATATATATATATATATATATATATATACATACTTGAATAAACCAACATTATTAGCCAACATAGCGACTGATCAAAAGTAAATGATAGTTTAAAAAGAAATTATACAATGAAAAATATTGGTAGCCGCTTTAAATTTGATTTTACATAACAGGGAATATATTAACCACACTTTGATGAAGATGGTTTCTTGGGCGCCTTGCACCGGGAGGCAGCCTTATCACCGATGTTATCATACCTTGCGCCGTCTTTAACCTTCCTACCGCGGCTCTCTGGTGTGTTCACTGTCCATTCTCTTCCTTAAGGATAATCTGCTGCTGATATTGAATCACTTCCAAAAGCACACTGATAGGGGGTACCTCTGTCTTGGAAGTATGTTATGTTCTCAACTTAGCATTTGCTAGAGGCCTGGTAGTTTAGAACTAAATGATGCAACAGATAAACTTTTTCACTGTTTGAAAAGAAATTTCTAGATCAGACATTATTGTGCAACACTTGCGAATTCCAAATTCAGTGGGAACGTCTGCACGCCGTTTTAGCATGAAGACAAATTCCAAATCTGATTTCAATAAACCCAACTGCAACGGCTGCAGCTTTGTCGGCAAGAATGAATTTCCAAATTCATTTGCAGTGACTGCAATCATTTCGAATTAAATTGTCAACTTCACTTTGAAAAACTGCCCTCTGTTGACTCTAAAGAAGAACTTTTTGAATATGATAATGAATTATCAGTTCATTACAACGACTGCAGTCATTTTTACTCTGAAGATAACTTAACACATGCAATGACTGTGGAGATGAAATTCCGAATTCAGTTTCAATGGCTGGAACCCTATTGAAGGTAAGCTGTCAACCTCATTTGGAACGGCAATCGGAGCAACTTCATCTCTCTTGAATGTGAGATATCTTGCCAAAATCAGATGCAGAGACTGTAGCCCTTTAAAAGTATCAACTTTAATTATAGACTAATTTTGTAATGGAAAATTAAGAAATTTCAAGAAACATAAATAACAAGAATCTCATAAAACGCACATTTCAAAATTACATTGGAGTAACGTGTTAAAGAGAGCAACGCATGGCAAACGTAGATTGCTGAATTTATATAATGAGATTCAATAATTAGTAATCTGCGTCATCTCCCTGTCACCGATAAAAACAGAATTTGATAGAATGGTTTCGTATTTTCAATTAATCGTAAAAACGTTGTTTTTGGGACTGGTTGAATAGGAAACACACAATTCCTTCTTGAACGCCAAAACCTTAGGGGCCATGAGTATAAAGCACAGTATAATTTTATGGCTCTCTCTCTCTCTCTCTCTCTCTCTCTCTCTCTCTCTCTCTCTCTCTCTCTCTCTCTGGTGAGTATCATTCTTATAAGAGGTGAGTATCATTCTTATAAGATTGTATATATGAACCATGAGTAAAAATTAAAATATAAATACGTAGCTCTCGCTCTCTCATACACACACACTTTTACAAGATTGTAAGCAGCATGACATTAAAAAGGGACAACGAATTGACTTTCTGGGAAAGAACAGAATGAGAATAATGGAACGCAAGAAAAACTCTGCACGAAGACTATTTCATTACGAGGAAAGAGAGAAAGAAAGTTTTAGGAACAATGGCGAGACTGATATAAAAGGGAAGCCAGAGAAGAATCAAATTTGCTGGGGCTCCTAATCTTTAAGAGGGCAGGACAATACACCAAGGAATAATTATCCCTCGTAATGATTAGCCCTCAATAGGGAGCATTGCTACATCAATATGGGAGATTGAAGAACGACCGTTGTATAATGGGTCCCCCCTGTTAAGGGGAAACGCAGTCCCCACAGCAAGTATTAAGGACTATCGAAAGGCGTGTTGGGTAAGCCGCCTCTTCTTACAGTGGTTGTAAGGGATTTCATGCAGATGAAATCATGACCAGTTAAGTGCCCTACCACTGAATCAGTCCATTTGAAATCAAGAAAAAGGTGACCATCTCCCCTTAGGTAATGGCAAACGCAGCACCGAAGGTGATGAATAGCGCAGGACCTGGAAAACAAAATTATGCTGAGAACACTCTTCGGTCTTACAAGCTAAACGATCGAACGATTCTTGAAATGATGTCGCCGAGTGATTGACAGGACGATTAGCAGTCCTAAGGAAAGGATCAACGGTACACTCGAGATGTTTTCAGAGTTTCTGTCTAGAATATTATCACTAGATAGGCAAAAAGGGATGATCACATAATAGAGCGGAAAAGCTGCAAATGGTTACTGAGGAGATAGAAGGATTTTTTTTAATATAACTTCCACATTGCTGTTGCTTTGTGTTAGTTTTACACTACAAATTTCGGAATAATTACCAAAGAGTTCTTGCTTGTCTCTCCAGCAGCCAAGTAAGTTTGAAATGGTGTCAGTCGTTCTTCTGTCTGATTTTTAGCAGACTTTCTAGACCTGTATCACCGTCTGTCGTTTAAATGAAATCTTTTACAGAAAATTTAAGCTATTTCAACCAGACTTACAATATTTTGGTAAGTTTTGCTGAGTTAAGCATAGGCTATGGAACCTATTGATTATCAGAATAGTTCTATCTCCGTAGATAAATTAGGACTCGGTATTTCGTTTCATTGGAACATGTCCACAAAAAGATGTGTACTGGACAAAACCATGATGTACGAAGTGGTATTGCTTAGCAAGGTAATATTCAACTCCTGGTAAATTTTTTGACCAGCTAGTACTGTAAACGCCGTCAACAGTTAAAATTTCCATCTTGGGTATGATACACAGAAAGTTCAATTTTTACGAGTAGAAGGTGCATTTAAAATAACAAAACCTACATAATCTGTAAGAGACTGTCGACCCCGCTTACGCTGTATCACAAATTCCAGTCTGTTACACTGAAGCCAGAAGATATAGTGCTAGTCCCCTGGTTCGGCTAAGTGACAAGTTCATTGGCCAAGATCCGAAGACGTATCCTGTTGACAGGTGTGTTGTTACTTAAAATCTTCGATAAATTCGTCTTTTTTTTCAAATTTTCCTTTTAATTACATTTTACAATTTTCTATGATAATCACAGCGCGTGAACCAGAATCGGACAGAAGCTAAAACAACAACATCAGTGTCGAGATTCAGTAACGATAACATTCATTGCAAAAGTTTTTGCGTGATATGTTTGGCGTTTTACTCGTTGGTTATTCGAAGAATTTCATTGCGAAAGCAAGCTTCCCCGCCTGAGGACACTTTGAAACACTTTCAGTTATGACTGAATAAATTATTTAATTGATTCATTCATTTAGCTTTTCTAGAGCATTTTCGTATTTTCAAACATTCAAGCTGGTCACGCCTAGATTCCTCCTTGAGGCCAGTCAGCGGTGACCATTGAGTGAGACCAGAGCTTGTGACAAATCGGAATGATGTCATTCAAGTTGATGGTGAGAATATGGGACCATACTAATTTTGCCGGAATTACAGTG
>NC_089755.1:22090176-22105176 GCF_040412425.1 Macrobrachium rosenbergii
GTTTCTTTACTTGCTCTTTGTTTTATTGGATTTTTCTTTTTTTATCGTTTTATCTGATATTTCAAGTTCATTCTATCGCTTTTAAGATATATTTTTGTGTCTAAAATTAGGGTTATTGATGTCTTATTTATCATAAGTCAAGGCTGAAATGATTATCTTATCACTTCTCTTCTGAAAAAGCTCATGGTTAAGTTACATTTCAATGAAAAATGGTAATTAGGTTTCGTTTTGGTATAAGGGTGAACGTTCATGTGGCATCTTAAGTTAATGGACCTGATAACTTTGGTCGCCTTCGTAGTTTGCGAGGTTGTTTAGTAGAGAGAGAGAGAGAGAGAGAGAGAGAGAGAGAGAGAGAGAGAGAGAGAGAGAGAGAATGTAAGTTTACTTGTAAATTAGCTGCAGACTCCACAAGTTGAGGAATGCCTCCCTGTGGCGATTCGGACATTATTCGGAGCAGTAATTGCAAACAATAATGATAAGCGAGACTTCGGGAACAGCACCAAGGTGCCGGATCGAGTTAGAACTGTGCCCTGTATTTGGTCTCTGAAGCACTGATGTAGGAGGAGATTCCGTCGGTTAGAAGCCGTACGCGTCAGTGCGAATAATAAGGCACGAAGTAAAGTAGTTTGGGTCGAGGGCATCTAACACCGTTTCTAAGATTGTGGTGGGATTGAAGTGCGATAGTTTCGTATCAAATGGCCACCTGCCAGTAAGTTGTAGTGTTCATGTCTTCGTTGGATGATATTTAGTTTAATGCTTTTTGTCTAGCGCAGTGATAGACTGAATTCACGTAGCTCCACCTCAAGTCGTTGAATTTGGCTATAGTTACTGATCGGGGAAACCACACGGGTGAGCAGTAGTGTCTAATTGGTTTAATTATCGTCATCTATGATGATCGTGTGCATGATGTTCATGTATCTTTCCGAGAGTGTCTCAGAATTCATGCCGTACATAGATGACCTTTGCTGTAACTCTGTCAAAATGAGGTTTCCATAATAGGTAGTCGGAAATGATGACTCGACGCTCTTTGACTAGAAGACTTTATTGTATTGGCGTTAATGTCTAGGTCAAGAGAGCGAACCAGGTTTTGTGATTTCTTACCAAAGTGCATGCATTCTTATTTGTCCATTCTTTGTACTCAAGGGTCAACTACATTAACTAACTCATTTAGAAACTGTTCATTGTTTTCTCGAGTCTGATAGGGCTGAGACGTGGGAATAAAGATAAAAATGAGCTTTGTAGATTTCCATCAATATCACTAATGATGATAAAGAAAACTAACTGACATCATCACTAGTGCTTGCTGATACCTGAAGTGTTCTATTTGAGAAGAAGCTGAACATAGCTCCCACAGATCCTCCCATCTTCTCCTTGAGCTGGTTGCACACTATGTCATCAACTTGATCGAAAGACTTAGCAAAGAAAAGATGGTATCGATTTTGCCTCCTGATTTTAGTACTGTATATTTGTTATCTGCCCTTGTTAGACTGATTAACCGGGATAGCTTAGATTACCCCTGAATAGGCCCTGCTCGTTAGCTGGGAGACCAATTCTTTCAGTTAGTTTACAAC
Organism: Macrobrachium rosenbergii; assembly: GCF_040412425.1. Classification (NCBI taxonomy): domain Eukaryota; kingdom Metazoa; phylum Arthropoda; class Malacostraca; order Decapoda; family Palaemonidae; genus Macrobrachium; species Macrobrachium rosenbergii. The sequence continues at coordinate 22,091,748 of NC_089755.1, forward strand.
TGCTTTTTTATGACTTTCACATAGATCTCAGTGAAGGTGAAAGTGTAAGGATTTCAGGATATATCTTTTACTACTGACTCTTCGTACTAGGTAAGTGATGGCGTGTTCGAAAAAATTTGCATTATCATTATCTGTTTAAGTTTGTCACTGCTGAGTTACTTGTGAGGGTTTCATTCATTTTAAAATATTTCTTCACTGAATAGTCTCTCTCAGGATGGTGTGCAACTGGAATGTCAAAAGTTCAAAAGAAGATGCAAAGCATTCATACCCAAAATTCATTCTCCTATATTAATAATTTACTTAATTTTATTTTTTTATTACTTTAATTTTTTTTCCTTTTCAAATGACTGATCTCTTCTTTATTTCGCATTATCTTTTGCTACTTCTTTCAGATGAACACCATATTCTTTGAAAACTTGACTTTCAAGTTAATAGCTTCTGTGGGCTCGTTCCATATGAAGAGGGTTCATGTTCTGTGAGGTAGTTCATAAATAATAATAATAATAAATCTATATTTTGTAGAGTCAGAAGGTCGTTGTCACTCACAAATAATGCAGCTGGATAGTCCATCTTGTAGCTCCTATTCGCAGCTGAATATGCAGGTGAATATACATCCACGTAGCTATTTAGCATTTATATTTGATGAGTGAACCATTGGCACTTTTCCCTTTTGACGTTTACTTTTCGCATAATGAGAAATTTGAGTGACTCCATATGTAATGAAGTGCGTTGTCTTACTTAGTTTGGTTGTCAGATTTGAGAGAATTTACGAGGCTTTGTTCGACATTCAAAGATTCAACGGTTGTTCCGTGGGCATAACCCTAGGTCAGCTGTTATAGTTTAAAAATTTCAATTAAATCTTGCTCTACTGAAATAAAATTTGACAATCCTCGTGTGATTATGTAGTTTATTCTGTTTGGGTGATTTTATGCCTAGAACAGTTTTCTATTTAATGCTTTGTAGGTTTTATCCTATTATTTGAAGGAACCTAGTGTTTGTCTGGTCCTTTCTTTACTTTATCTCAAACCATTACGATTCCATTTCCTTTGTGGACTTGATAAGGATGATGGCGAGGCATTTTGAGCGGCGCTGAAACGGCTAATAAGTCGAACGCTGTATGCGGTGCCACATGTTATTATGCTGTAGTTAGATACCATTAGACTTTGCTTTGAAATGTTGCCCAGTAGGTTATGATCATCTGTAGAAGTTAGGTCAAGAGCATTTCTTCTGAATTGGTAGGTCTGTTACCAAATGATATTTTTTGCACAAGATCCTGTGCCGCACAATTTCATAAAATTGTTTACCATTTTAGTTTGAAGTGAACCGTCTAGCAAAGGGTTACTTATTCCCTCTTTCTATGTTGCTGTATGAAAATTAAAGGCATTCACCACTAATATATTTGGGATGGGCAAGTCCAGAGAATTAATGGCTGATACTTTGCTATCCTAAATGATGATTTTGGATAACCGCTCCGGTGGTGGGTCAAGATAAAGATTCTCTTAGCTATATTGTGTTGGGTGTTTTTTCGCTAATACAATGGCTGGACCTAGTTCCATTACACAGATTGCCAGAAATGAGCACCTGGTAATTGGTAATGTTAATGTTGTATGTTTATAGTTGTTTTTGAGATGCAAGACGACTCTCCCTTTGGCTGAACAACGCGATTTGATATTGTGTGATTAACCGATGAAAGAACAACGTACTTTTGTTGCCTCACCCAAGTGACTTCCATTGAAAGCAAGACAATTATACTTTTATTTTTCCATACAATAATCTTTTAGAATAGGGATGTTTGCAATCCTCTGGGCACTTGACAGTAAGCCTTCAGTGTTTTCAAATAGAATGAAAGGGTGCTCAGTTGTTCCGGGATGCTGTCATCTTCATTAAGTTGTCGGCATGACTGCCATGAGATGTGTTGGCATCACCTATCTTCAAATTTGGGTTGCTCGTAGTGTGTTGCTACAAAGACGAGTGTGCGAATGTAAGGATGAGAGAGAGAGAGAGAGAGAGAGAGAGAGAGAGAGAGAGAGAGAGAGAGAGAGAGAGAGAGAGAGAGAGAGAGAGTATATCCACTGTGAATAGGAGTCCATACAGACAAAGCAAAAATTAAGAGTTCATTCCAAAAGAGTTAGGCTTGCATTATTATGAAACTCTTACTGCAATGCCAATAAAAAGCAGATAATCTCAAAATATGAGCAAATTTATAACCTAGTCACTAATTATGGATATTTATTAATAAAAAAAGAAAATATCTCTACTTGCCTCCGGCACAAAGGAGTATCACAAGAACTTGTGTATACGTGGGCGCCAGTGGCCAGTTGAGTGGGCTAAATGACGTGTGGCAACTGCTGAAACAACAATAGTCAGTTGGTTGCTGAAGCAGCAACAACAATCAGTAGCAAATACAATTTTATCATTAATTTTTTCTTACTAATATAGTAGTAGTAGATATGTACGCGGTTTCCTTGCCGAAAAATAATTATCAAGAAGATAACTCACGCCTTTGTTAAGTCAATTTGACATATTGTTTTTGTTCTGTGAACAGCTGCAATATAATATAAAGTAGATGCATTGCTTGAAAGTTTAAAATATGTCTTGTTTACCGCCGTTTGCAGTCAGTATATAGCAAGCTGGTCGTTTGTGAGAAAGCTTGGGCTGGTACGAGTAACATTCAATCTAAACAGTACGTGGTTTCATCTTGTCGATTGATTTTGTGAAATGATCTTTACGAGTACACTGACCGTAAAATTCCATGCTGAAAAAACTATAGTCTGATCAGTTTTAAAAATTTCATTTAGTTTATTTTTTTTTATTGTGATAAAACAACACTCAGAAATGAAACCGCTGACTGTTGAGAACCATGCCTTTTATAATAATCAGAATCAAGGTTTAAGCTTTTTTGCAACCTACGAACATTCAAACTTTAGTCACGGTAACTTCAAATAAAACTTTAAGCTTATTGTTACTTATTAAAAGTTAGCGTTCGAGCTTCCGCAACTTGAAACTAACCTTTAAGCATGTGGTAACTTTAAAGTAATCTTTAAGCATATTGTAGTCTGTGAGAAACTGACATTTGATTTTGGTAACTGCAAAATAACCTTTAAGCCTCTTTCAAATCATAAGCATTTAAAATTTTAGCCTTCAGTTACTCGAAAGTAACCTGTAAGCCACTAACAATAATCGAGCCTCTGGTAACTTAAAATTAACTTGTAAATCTCGTATCTTGAAGAGTTAATTGGAAGCCCCTATTACATTACATTTAACCTTTAGCCTCCTTGTAACTTATAACAGGTAGATGTTTGAACACCAATTAGCTTGAAATTAAACTATAAATCTTTTGTAACTTTTTAAAAAGTTGAACACAGGAACGTGTGGTAACCTTTAGAAAACAAATACAGTTTCCTGTATTTCCCCTCGGGCTAATTACAGACCTTGCTTTTAGCGCGCTCTAATCGCATTCCTTTACGACTAATCAATACAGTAGGAGAATGATCATCCATTTCCTCTCTCTCTCTCTCTCTCTCTCTCTCTCTCTCTCTCTCTCTCTCTCTCTCTCTGAGTGATATACACCAACAGAGGGAGAGAGGGCGTTTGTTTGTTTAATCTTGTCTGTGACTTGATAATTGTCTTTTTAAGCCCATAAGATTTCAAATAATTGAATTTACACTTTATTTCGATGGAGGTAAAAGAGTGCATATGATTACGGAATGTATTGACATATTTCCATTGTTAGCTGTGCTAACATATGATTAATGAAAATGAACAGTTCAGTATTCAGTAATGAGAATTACGAAGTATTTGATGGTATCATTAAATATTAAAAATAATTAGTTTTTTAAATGTGATCCATTTTGCTTCAAATGTTCATATTTTATCCTTTTTCTTCTGATGGATTTTCTATAATTCTTAAAACTGTAGACGGACGTGTCATATCATCATGACGACAAAAAAAAAAAAGTTCTTCGTTCTGTCTTTGGTATGCAAAAGAGACGCGTTGGAAACCCTGAACATCTCATAACGTAGAGTGTTTGAAAATGAAATCAAATGAATAGCTGCGTCCGTTTCATTAATCATTTAGTCGGTTGTTCATAAAGGTGATTACATTGTAGTGGTTGTGCTGATGGTGTGGGGAAGGATAGGGAGAGGGAGTGGGTGGAGGATGGGGGAGGAAAAGCTGGAGTCTTCCTCCCCTTTCCCCTCCTTCGTTCGTGGGTGAAACCGAGTGCGTGTCAGAGGCACTGGTAGGGCAAAGACAGCATATATATATGTGTCTGTGTACATAAGAAGAGAGAGAGAGAGAGAGTTCTGACAAATGATAAAGTGTAACCCTGCGTGGCGGTGGATAAGGCTGTTGCGTCGGTTGGCACCGTCCAGGACAAAATATGAATCTCACCACCTAATATGAAGCGCTCACGCTTCGGTCGTGAAAATGGCCTTTTTGTGTTGTCTCCTCCATCCCAAATTTTATTCACGTTATCTACTTGTTCTTAATAATTTTATTCATTGAATGGTATTCATGGCTTTCTGGTTGGTTAGTGAAAAAGATTATCATTATTTATTTATTCATTTTTAAAGAATGATTCACTACTGTGACTCCTGATGTATGGACTTTTCATTTTCTCTGTTTTTAGCCCTGAAGATGGAATATGTATCCCGAAACGTACGTGATGGAAATAGATAAATTTACAACTGACAGTAAGTTCTTCATTGGAGGGGTGGGTAGAGCTTTCGGCTGGCACGCTGTTGGACCAGCGTTCGACTCTCCGAGCGGCCAATGAAGAATTAGAGGAATTTATTTCTGGTGATAGAAATTCATTTCTCGTCATAATGTAGTTCGGATTCCACAATAAGCTGTAGGTCCCGTTGCTAGGTAACCAGTTGGTTCTTAGCCACGTAAAAATAAATCTAATCCTTCGGGCCAGCCCTAGGAGAGCTGTTAACCAGCTCAGTGGTCTGGTTAAACTCAGATATGCTTTACAAGATATACTTTACAACTGACAGTGCTGAAGTTTCTGCTGGCCATACTGATCCTATTAAAGATTCGACTTTCTAGAAGCGACAGTGCCATTCATTATTTTCAGTTCGATATTGATGAATTAAGTCACTGTTGTAATTTGTGATATTCATTTTCATGCTGATTCTCTCCTGCATTAGTCTTTTTCATTTTCACTCCTGTTTGTTTTACAATAATAATAATAATAATAATAATAATAATAATAATAATAATAATAATAATAATAATAATAATAATAATAATAATAATAATAGTTGAGATAAAAGAATGATACAAATCTTCGTTAAAATTTGCAAGAAAGAGTTCGTGAGAAATTTCATAAAGCTAGTCAGATAGGCTAATACAAGGGAAATATCAGCAGATAAGACTTATCTCTATGACCTGCATAGCTTCTCTGTATAGGAAAAGCCAAAATGGCGTAGCCCTAGAAAGGCATGTAAATACATATAAGTAAGAGTTTGTAGCGTGAGGCCTATCAAAGATAATAGTCCAAATGGAACCATAACATTAGCCAACGTGTCTGAAGAAGTCTTAGTTATCATGGCCTGGCAGTCTGCTGCTAAGAAATTAGACGTACTTTTCACAAAGCTTCCTTACATGTTGGCTACGGCTATAGTCAAAAGGAAGTCCTGTAGTGCAAGACAGTCAGAATTAGCTGATTTCGATGTCCGGTTAGAGAATGGAAAACAGTATGTGTGGCATTGAAATGAAATGAAGCTCACTTGGGTCATTCAAAGTGAAATTAAGCTGTACACGGCAAGTCATCAAGAAATTACTCCGATTTTACCGGTTAAAATAAATTCATGATTGTAATTTGAAAGTCGGGTGAAAGTGAAGTTTCCGTTAGGCCAATAAATGACCTGACTGAAAGAGACTGAAGTAGGGTTTCGTATAAAAAGCCAGTCTAGATTCATTCTTTATATTATAGCAGATGAAATGAAGTTAAGTGGAAGAAAACTTTCCAAATCAAGTTGGGATGACGTGATGATTCAAAGTCAACCCGAGCAGATAGCGTCGGTATTCATGATATTTTAAGTAAATACAGAAGAAAAATTAAATCTAGTAAAATTGAGTCGTTTTTGACAAAGTCTTCTTAACACAAACTCTGCAAACAAAGAGAGCATTGATATATAATTATATTCATCGGCAAAGTCCAAAGTCCGTTATGCTCTCTTAGCTGAAGGTGCTTAACTTCTTAAATAAAATGGACTGACTGGAATTATAATTGTCTAAGAACTGAAAATTGAACAAATCTCAGTACGTAAATTTCGTGAAAATACAATCAAGGAAACAGGAACAGCTGAAATGGAATTACACTGAAAGTTCGTGAAACAAATTAAGGATGAAAGGTTCGCTTAACCAACATAATTAAATTTGGATAGACAGAACTTGAGGCTGAAATGAAAAGTTAAAATCGGATTTATTAGTCGCTTCGCAAATACTGTTTGCATTGTCGTTGCTCATTGGACATAAAATAAAGCCTTAAAATCAAGTTACTGAAGTTGGTTTTCTTTAACATATCAGTGGAAACATGAAAATCAAAATGAATTACTGTACGTGTCATTTCCATTTATAAATTAAGAATTGATACCACAAAGTGCTTTAGTGTATTGTAATGAGAGGTTTTAAACACTAGCATTGTTTGTAATGAATACTTACCTCTACTTATCGAAATGCCCTAAAATCGAATATAAAATATTTAAAAAAAAACGAAGAATATTCCAACAATATAATAATCAGTTTTCATGTATGCAGAGGCGAGCTGAACCGCTTCATAACTTCCATAAAAAACCTACTCGTGTCTTTTTAAAAAGTAATATCTGACTTCCGGTCATTATCCATTAGTGCATCATTGAGCTTTCGCTTTATTCAAGCAAGATCGATGGCAGTACCTGCGAGCTTCGTCCTAGATCAGAAAGCATCGGCTTGCTGTGTATCCTGCCAGCGTCACCTTTGATGCTGCAAAGGATATTGTCTTGTGGTTCCATCACTCGGAAAGTCTTTTTGATACGGACTCCCGATCAGGAAGCGAAAACGGAAAAGGTTGATTTAGCTCGGATGCTTCCATGGGCTTCTCACCGTCATCTCGGTGTTTCGTTCGCAGGCAAAATTAGAGGCTGGATCAATAACGTTTTATTTCCTATTTGGCTCCTTTACAATATCAGTCATCTATCGAACGCATCTCTCTCATCGTCTCCAAGGCGTTCTACGGAGGGACACTCGTCCCTGCATTAGCCTTTTTTATGTCAATTTATTGCTCGTGTGTTTGTCTGCCTTTTATTTACGTTCCAGACAAAAGGAAGGATTCTTAAAGCGATTAGTACAATAAAGAATTCGATGCGAGGTAAGTTTCAAGTAATGTACCGTTTCATATAAATGTGAAAGTACTATCCTCAGATTTACTTAGTGAATGAGACATGAAACATTATTGCGCCCATGACTATTGCTCGACGGGTTGTGTATCCCTGGTTTAATCTGTTTCTGCATCGTATGCGTTTAGTAGAGATACTTCTGATTATTTTTAGCAGTGATAGATTTAAGATACAAAAGTGAATCGTAGGTCTAATACATAACATGTAAAAATTACATAACATGTAAAAATTATAATTAAGTGGCAGGCCAGATTTAAACTGCTTTCAAACAATACTTGCTACTACGAGACTGAAAACTAGGCGAGGCGTGTGATAAACGCTTACGTATTAACCAAACAACAAATAAACTCTTAAATTACCAGTACTTAACCTTGCGCTTAAAATCTATGATGCTAAAGTCCATTCCACGGGTTTTGAGTGCAGTGATTCAAGTAGATTTTAGTGCTGCTTTCGATTTAGTAAAACACAAGGCACTTATTTATAAACTAAAGAAACTTGGAGTGGGTAGACATGTTTTATGTTTACTTCAAGAATTACTTACAGGTAGACAGAAACGAGTTGCTCATGGTGGGATCTTTAGCGAACCAAGACATATTGTGTCTGGAGTTTCACAGGGCAGTGTTCTCGGCCCACTGTTTTTGTTAGCGTATACAAGTGATATGGTCGTTGGCCTGGAAAATAAGATCGTTCAGTATGCCGATAATGTTACACTTGTGGATGTCGTAAAGTCTCCACTTATGAGATATGAAACCGCTCTTAATCTCAATCGTGACAGGGAGCAGATTAGTGAGTTGTGTAGTCGGTTGGGCACGAGGCTGAACTCCAGTAAAACGAAAACACTGTTGATTAGCAAAGAATTTTCTTCTAATGTTCTTAATCTTTTTATTTAATGTTTTTTGCGCCCTGTGGGTTGTGTTGTTGAGGACTCATGTATTTGTAAATATTTTTGCGCCAAGCGAATTGTAGAAATCGAGAATTATTTCTTATTTAACTGAGCTGTTGCAAGTTGAGTCTTTCAGGAAGGTTCTTTGGACCGTGTGTTTGTGTTTTTTTTATTTATTTATTTATTTGTTTATTTATTTATTTATTTGTTTATTAATTTTTTTGCTTTAATGGTTGACACGATTGTTGTTCTAGAGTATAATTATTTTGTTAAATAAGAAGACAATGCTGTCAGCCATAACAAATATCTGAGACAGAACAGTCTGTAGTTGATTAGGCAGTGGATTAACGGATCTCTTGTCGTGCTTCTCCTTCAGGAATTCTTCCTGTATAATTGAAACTATACCTAATGATTCTGAATATATCGTAATGCTTAATATTACTTGTGACACCCATGTAATTTTTCATAATAGAAACTATATCCGTTATCCTGATGCTGCTAGGAAACTAAGTATTGTTCGTAAAGCTTCTTATCTACAAAATGATGTTATCTGTACTGCATGCTGAAGACTTTTGTTGAACCAATAATAGAATATTGTTCTCTTTCATGGATGTCAGTAGCTAGTCGGAATAATTACCTTTCAGATAAGATTGATTGTAGCAGTGTTGGCTAGTGCCATGGTCATTCAAAGTGAGTAATATATATATATATATATATATATATATATATATATATATATATATATATATATATATATATATATATATATATATATATATATGTGTATATATTTGCATATATTTTATATATATATATATATATATATATATATATATATATATATATATATATATATATGTATTTTTGCATTTTAATGACATTTTCCTGTATACTCTTATATACTTCAGAAATTGAGAATCAAGAGCAAAGAAAATCTGCCTGAATGCCAGACATCGCATTGTATTAACACTTGGACTTTGTAAATTTCTTTGCTGACGAAGAGCTTCGAAAGGTCTTGCCCTCCCAGGGAACTCAGGCCCGTAGCCTTCTATTATTGCAAATACGTAAGATTACATTTCCACCATGCAGGCCCCAAAACTCTATTACGAATTTTGGTAATCAGGTCCTCATTAATTTTAACTTCTTCACTCAAGATTATGGGTGCAGGTATGTGTTTATATAATTACCCGTATGTTTGTCCATGTGTGCACACATGTGCATGTGTGTGCGTCTCTATTTTGTATGAACGTGTATGCTTATGATTAGCATGCATTTATGAGTAAACATAGTATGCATGCATATGTATGATTGTCGCTACAAACGTGTATGTGTGCATGTGGACATGAGAAGGGAATAGCCGATATGGAGGTTGGAGGGCCTTACTGAGAGGTCCCTGTCCTGCCCTTTGTAATGGCTTGGGTGACTTGACAGTTTTCACCCTTTGAATCAATGTTTTTATTCCAGATCTTTTTTCATTATATGGCGTGTGTCGACCGATGGCGCTATTTCTCTCTCTCTCTCTCTCTCTCTCTCTCTCTCTCTCTCTCTCTCTCTCTCTCTGCAAAAGGAGGTCTGGATAACTATAGCTTTTGTTTTCTATCACAAGCAACTTTGTTATGGTAGAGGGTTGTGTTCATTCAAGATATGCATAATCTTTTGAATGTCTGTGGCTTTTACTTTTATAAGTTTTCATTCTCAATGCATCTTATACAAATAAACAAACATACACACACACACACACACACACACATATATATATATATATATATATATATATATATATATATATATATATATATATATATATATATATATATACATATATATATATATATATATATATATATATATATATATATATATATATATATATATATATATATATATATATATATATATATATGCAAATGAGTGAGAGTATAATTGAAATGTATACAGTTAGGGCGTCTCTTTTGAGCTAATAAAATCATGCGGATAGGCTCACTGATGAGAGTCGTCTAAGAAAATGGGGGGTTGGGGAGTTAAAAAGAGAGAGAGAGAGACCAACTCTTTCAAGATGTAAGAGTACTACACGTTAGTCAGCCTCATCAGTCTATCTTAGTGCTAAAGAGGCTACTTGGGAGAGCAGTTAAAAACTAGGTGCTTCTTTCCTTATTAAGAGTCTACTTAGATTCCCGCTGATTTCTTTAGACATGAATAACATAAGTGTAAAATGTGTTGGTGTGTGTGAGAAAGAGAGAGAGACGACGACGACAATTGTTGACGTGGGTGGTATATTTACGATGGATCCTTCATGGCCCTCATTGGTTTAACACCTGAACAAACAGAAGCTATAATAGTTAGATTTTCCATTAATGTATGGGTCTTCTCTAAAAGTGAAAATCATTTTAAGTCCAAGGACCATTCCGTAGTTCCATGTAAAGACCATTGTATACGTAAGCCAAGAAGTATCCATTTAGTTTGTACAAGAAGGTACCATGTTGTTCAAGTTCAAAAATAAACCATAGATGTTGAGCTCAAGATTGAACCATTGAGTCTTACTCTTAGAGTGGCCCATTAAGTCTCTGTCGTAGAGAAGGGTTGATTGAAAGTAAGTCCGAAAAATGGACCATCCAAGAATGGATGATTGAAAGTAAGTTCGGAAATGGGCCTTCCAGTAAAGCAGCACAAGTAATGTTGAGTGATAAGCATCTTGAGATTGAACCCTTGACTGTAAGCATCGCGTGAATGAATCGTTGAATCCAGGTCCACCAAGGAACCCTTAGTCCAGGTGTCAAGAATAAACCCATAAGTGCAGGGACGGAAACGAGTATGTTGAAAGCGTTCTCATTTCTTCCGGTGTCTCTTTGAGGAGCCGCTTTCCAAGCAGACAAATTGTGTACTTGACTTTTGACAGAAGTTGGACAGATATGAGAACATGACCACAAATGACTGTCTCTTCATATAGGTTCCATGACTAGTTGCCGAGTACGGTGGACCTCGGAGATTACTGGTACACGCCTTTTTGTTGATTAGCCAGGGAGGTACGACATCTTAAATCTTGCCACTTCAACTACAAACAGAAATTAAAGCGTCAAAGCAGTATTTCTTTGAATGACGGTGACATTGAAACTCGGTACATTATCATAATAGTGAATCAGATAGAAAAGCGCTCGGTTTCTACTGCATTTCACCAATTAGTCACCATTTCCAGGAGGTCTCTTGGTTTCATTTCGTACTGTAGGTATGAATTTGTGCACACTCTTCGCTCCGAGTTGCATTGCTGTTAGCTAAATGACATTTTGTTTCTTACAGGCAAGCAGTCGGAATCATTTTGAAAAACTTGGCTATATTTCTGGAGGGATTAAACCATCTTATTTCCTTGCTGGCTCATCGGTCCCTTAAAAAAAAAATGAAATAAAATGAAAGAACCAAGGCACACATCCAGGAAATTTTGGTAGGTGATGAGCGTGCGTTTGGGAAGCGATGATACAATGCGAATTTAACATGAATAATTCATCTGAGAACGTTACCGTGCCATTAATCTTCTTCGGCAGTTTTTGTAATTCATCATCTTCAAAAGTAATCTGGTGAATGACATTGTTTTCGACGCTTAACAAGTTTTATGCGAACAGAAACCCATAAAGTTTAATGATTAGTGAAGATACCTGGAATTGTTCTCTTGCTGATGAGTCTTGCTTTTCTTCATCATCATCGTCATCTTCTTCAGCCTCCTCTTCTTTGCATTTTGCGCTCAGAGATGAATGGATAGCAAACATTATTCTCGGTATTTGTGTTTATCTCTTCTGTTTTTTTTTTTTTTTTTTTTTTGGCGGGTTTAGAAAAACTTCTCTTTCGGTAGGTCTGGCTATTGTTCTCCAGTTTTTAAGAAATGTGTCATCGGAACAGCAGTTCTTATATCGCTGACATTATATATTTCAGAGCAAATATTTATATTTTTAATGTTCTGCATTTCATTTTTATCACATTTACACTTATGCCGTGGGTTATTTCTTTCTTTATTTATTTATTTATTTATATATTTATTTATTTATTTATTTTATTTATTTACTTATTTATTTATTTATGTCTTTATTTGCTATTTTAACGTGTTTAGAGAAAAGTTTCGAGATACTGACATTGTCAGAGAAAAGATTAATTATAACTATTTTTCTGTAAGTTGCGGCAGTCTTCTTTATAATATGCTCTTAAAAAATTTAAGATTCAGCCTTCTCATTGCATTTCAGTTCCCAGTTGAACTGTGTTCTACGAAGTAGAAAGAAGAATGAGGAAGGATCGGTCTTTTGGCGCATTCTACCGAATTCCGTGTTTGCGTCTGGGTCATTTTTCAACAGCATTCGCAGCTGATCGGCCACTTACAATATTGAGTTTTTCCTCCGTAGCGGAGGAGGAGGAGGAGGTTAGGAGAAAGAGGAGGAGGAGGAGGAGGAGGAGGAGGAGGTGGTTAGGAGAAAGAGGAGGAGGAGGAGACGGCGGCATCGCCAAGAATGCGTTTTCCCATTTTCGTGAAAATTTAATACATTTTTCTTGTCAAGACACTGTCGTCGCGTTTGACGAATGACTCCGCCGCCCGGTTCATATATTTTCAAATTTTATGCAACGTGCCTGGTGTTTTCGGAATGGCCATTCGAGGTTGACTTCGCAGCTGTAATTGTCCAAAAATAATTCCGTGACAGCCGCTTGATGGATGTGCTTTTTACCCGCTCTAATATTCCCACCCACCCTGACTTTGCCACTCGCCTGCCTCCATCCCCACCCCCCACATCCACCTCATCCTCCACCCAGGATCCCCAACCTATTCACAACCCCCACCCCACCCCACCCCAGCCGCAACCACCTTCCCCCACACAATCTCTTTCTTTTCGCTTTTTATCTCATGGTTTATGCGGATTGGAGAAGTTTATGACGAAGGCGCTTGCGCAGTGATACGCATTATATTTTGTGCGTACAAGCTTTTACGCTTTCTATAGATCCAGCATGTGTTTTTTTAGTACTTATAGAAGAGATGCATGCTCTCCGTACAATTTCAAAATTGTCTTCCCTCAGCGTGACCGTTTTTGTTAGTTGTTCTTTGGAGTAGTCGTGGCTTATAAGTATTTTAATGATTATTTATTTCCAGTATCATTATTTTAATCCTTGCGTGCAAATATCCATGCATGC
>NC_089755.1:22110176-22227676 GCF_040412425.1 Macrobrachium rosenbergii
TGTCAAGAGAAGGCATTTTGATGTCAAGAAAGCATACTTAGTTAACATAAAAAGGCTTTCGATGTCAGTAGAACTAATTTTCTTGTCAAGAAAACGACTTTTGTTGTCAAGAAACCGCATTAAAGTTACAAAAAATGTCACTGGTTGCTCAAGAAACGCCTTTTGTTGTCAGGCAAATGTATGAAGTTAATAGCAGGAAAATCACTGGTTGTCAAGAGAGAGAAATTTGTTGTGGAAAGAGCGCCTTTTGTAGTCAAGGAAACGTATCAAGTTACCAAGAGAAATCACAGGTTGTCAAGGTAACGCCTTTATTGTCAAAAAAGATACCGGTTATCAGGAGGAAGTCTTTTGACATCAAGAGAGCGCCTTCTGTTACCAGAAGATCTCTATTGTTGTCAAGAGAACGTCTTCTATTTTAAAAAGGATGCCATTTGTTTTCAAGAGAGTGGAAAGTGTCATATAGAGAACGACTTTTCATGTCACAAAAATGTATTAAGTTACCAAGAAAGTCTTTTGTTTTCAGTAGAATGTCTTGTTGTTAAGGAAATGCATTACGTTGCCAAACTACGTATTTTTTTTTTTTTTTTGTAAAAAGAACGCCTTTTACTGATATGAAAACTAACTAATTAACAAATGTCTTTTGTTGTCCAGGTAATGTCTTTTCTTGTCAAAAAAACAACCCAGAGAGGGTTCTAAAAGGTCACTGGATGTCAAAGGAACGCCCTTTATTGTCAATAAAATGTACAAGTTACCAGGATGAAGTGTTGTTGTCGAGAGAACACCGTTGAAGTCTAGAAAAAGCATTAAATTAGCAAAGGAAAGTCATTGTTTTCGAGAGAATGCCTTTTGTTGTCAAGAAAATGTTAGTACCTAGATAAAGTTTTGCATGGTCAAGAGAATGTCTTTCGTTGTTAAAAAAAAAAAGAAGTTACCAAGAGAGTCTTTATAATTGCCAAGAGAAACCCTTTTATAGTTAGGAAAACGTATAATGTTACAATGAGAAAATCATTGATTGTCAAATGAACGCCTTTTGTCGTTTAAATAACTTACTAGTTACAAAGAAAAAGTCATTGATTGCCATGTGAAGGCCTTTTGTTGTCAAGAAAACGTATTAAGTTATCATTAGAAAGCAATGATTATCAGATGAACGCCTTTTGTTGTTGACGTGTTAGTTACCAAGAAAAGTAATTGATTGTCAATTGAACTCCTTTTCTTGTCAAGGAAAAGTATTAGGTTACCAAGAGAAAGTCATTAATTGTCAAATGAATTCCTTTATGTTGCCAAGAAAAGGTATTAGGTCACCAAGAGAAACTAATTGATTGTCAAATGAACTCCTTTTGTTGTCAAGAAAAGGTATTAGGTTACCAAGAGAAAGTAATTGATTGTCAAATTAATTCCTTTTTGTTGTCAAGAAAAGGTATAAGGTTACCAAGAGAAAATAACTGATTGTCAGATGAACTCCTTTTGTTGTCAATAAAAGGTATTAGGTTATCAAGAGAAAGTCATTGATTGTCAAATGAACTCCTTTTGTTGTCAAGAAAAAGTATTAGATTAACAAGAGAAAGTCATTGATTGTCAAATGAATTCCTTTTTGCTGACAAGAAAAAGTATTAGGTTACCAAGACAAAGTAATTGATTGTCAAATGAACTCCTTTTGTTGTCAAGAAAAAGTGTTAGGGTAACAAGAGAAAGTCATTCATTGTCAAATGAACTCCGTTTGTTGTCAAGAAAAGGTATTAGGTTACCAAGAAAAAGTCATTGATTGTCAAATGAACTCATTTTGTTGTCAAGAAAATGTATTAGGTTACCAAGAGAAAGTAATTAATTGTCAAATGAACTCATTTTGTTATCAAGAAAAAGTATTGGGTTACCAAGAGAAAGTAATTGATTGTCAAGTGAACTTTTTTTGCCAAGAAACGGTATTAGGTTACCAAGAGAAAGTCATTGATTGTCAAATGAACTCCTTTTGTTGTCAAGAAAAGGGACTAGGTTACCAAGAGAAAGTCATTGATTGTCAAATGAATTCCTTTTGTTGTCAAGAAAAGGTATTAGGTAACCAATAGAAAGTCATTCATTGTCAAATGAATTCCTTTTTGTTCTCAAGAAAAGGTATTAGGTTACCCAGAAAAAGTAATTGATTGTCAGATGAATTCCTTTTTGTTGTCATAAAAAGTTGTTAGGTTACCAAGAGAACGTAATTGATTGTCAAATGAACTCCTTTTGTTGTCAAGAAAAGATATTGGTTATCAAGATGAAATTTAAATTTGTTGTCAAGAAAGGGTATTAGGTTACCAAATGTCACTGATTTTCAAATGAACTCCTTTTTCTTGTTGTCAAAGAAAAATATTGGTTACCAAATGAAAGTCATTTTTTGTCAAATAACTTTTTGTCAAGAAAAGGTTTAGGTTACCAAGGGAAATTAATTGATTGTCAAATGATTTCTTTATGTTGTCAAGAAAAAGGTATTACGTTACTAAGAGAAGGTAATTGATTTTCAAATGAACTCCTTTTGTTGTCAAGTTACCAAGAGAAAGTTGTCGATTGTCAAATGAACTCCATTTGTTGTCAAGAAAAGGTATTAGGTTACCAAGAGAAAGTCATTGATTGTCAAATGAACTCCTTTTGTTGTCAAGAAAAGGTATTACGTTACCAAGAGAAGGTAATTGATTTTCAAATGAATTTTTGTTGTCAGGTTAGCAAGAGAAAGTCGTCGATTGTCAAATGAACTCCATTTGTTGTCAAGAAAAGGTATTAGATTACCAAGAGGAAGTCATTGATTGTCAAATGAACTCCTTTTGTTGTCAAGAAAAGGTATTACGTTACCAAGAGAAAGTCATTGATTGTCAAATGAACTCCTTTTGTCAAGAAAAGGTATTAGGTTACTAAGGGAATGTAATTGATTGTCAAATGAATTCCTTTTTTGTTGTCAAGAAAAGGTATTACGTTACTAAGAGAAGGTAATTGATTTTCAAATGAACTCCTTTTGTTGTCAGGTTACCAAGAGAAAGTTGTTGATTGTCAAATGAACTCCTTTTGTTGTCATGAAAAGGTATTAAGTTACCAAGAAAAAGTCATTGATTGTCAAATGAACTCATTTGTTGTCAAGAAAAGGTGGTAGTTTACCAAGAGAAAGTTTTCAATTAACTGTTTTTAGGTTACAAGAGAAAGTTGTTTTTTGTTGTCAAAAAAGGTATTAGGTTTCAAATAAAAAGTAATTGGTTTTCAAATGTAATTCCTTTTTGTTGTAAAGAAATGGCATTAGGTTTCAAATAAAAGTAATTGATTTTCAAATGAATTCCTTTTTCGTTGTCAAGAAAAGGTATTGGGTTACTCCTTTGTCAAGAGAAAGTAATTGATTGTCAAATGAATTCCTTTTTGTTGTCAAGAAAAGGTATTGGGTTACCAAGAGAAAGTCATTGATTGTCAAATGAACTCCTTTTGTTGTCAAGAAAAGGTATTAGGTTACCAAGGGAAAGTAATTGATTGTTAAATGAATTCATTTTGTTGTCAAGAAAAGGTATTAGTTTAAGAAGAGAAGGTAATTGATTTTCAAATGAACTCCTTTTCTTGTAAAGAAAAGTTATTAGGTTACCAAGAGAAAGTAATTGATTTTCAAGTGAAGTCCTTTTGCTGTCAGGTTACCAAGTGAAAGTCGTTGATTGTGAAATGAACTCCTTTTGTTGTCAAGAAAAGGTATTAGGTTGCCAAGAGAAAGTCATTGATTGTCAAATAAACTCTTTTTGTTGTCAAGAAAAAGTTATTAGTTTACCAAGAGAAATTCATTGATTGTCAAACGAACCGCTTTTGTTGTAAAGAAAAGTTATTAGGTTATCATGAGAAATTGATTGATTTTCAAATGAACTCCTTTTGTTGTCATGAAAAGTTATTAGGTTAGCAAGAGAAAGTAATTGATTGTCAAGTGAACTCCTTTTGCTGTCAGGTTACCAAGTGAAAGTCGTTGATTGTGAAATGAACTTTTGTTGTCAAGAAAAGGTATTAGGTTACCAAGGGGAAGTCATTGATTGTCAAATAAACTCGTTTTGTTGTCAAGAAAAGGTATTAGGTTGCCAAGAGAAAGTAATTGATTGCCAAATGAACTCCTTTTATTGTCAAGAGAAAGTGATTGATTGTCAAATGAGCTCCTTTTGTTGTCAAGAAAAGGTATTAGGTTACCAAGAGAAAGTAATTTATTGTCAAATGAATTCCTTTTTGTTGTCAAGAAAAGTTATTAGTTTACCAAGAGAAAGTAATTGATTGCCAAGTGAACTCCTTTTATTGTCAAGAGAAAGTGATTGATTGTCAAATGAACTCCTTTTGTCAAGAAAAGGTATTAGGTTACCAAGCGAACGTAATTGAATGTCAAATGAACTCCTTTTGTCGTCAAGAAAAGGTATTAGGTTACCAAGGGAAAATAATTGATTGTCAAATGAACCCCTTTTGTTGTCAAGAAAAGGTCTTATGTTACTAATTGAAAGTAATTGATTGTCAAATGATCTCCTTTTGTTGTCAAGAAAAGGTATTAGGTTACCAAGAAAAAGTAAATTACTGTCAAAAGAATTCCTTTTTTTTGCCAAGACAAGGTATTAGGTTACCGAGAGAAAATTGTTGATTTTCAAATGAATTCTTTTTTGTTGTCAAGAAAAGGTATTAGGTTACCAACAGAAAATCATTGATTATCAAGTGAACTCCTCTTGTTGTAATGAAAAGTTATTAGGTTACCAAGAGAAAATAATTGATTGTCAAGTGAACTCCTTTTGCTGTCAGGTTACTAAGCAAAATTCGTTGATTGTGAAATGAACTCCTTTTGTTGTCAAGAAAAGGTTTTAGGTTACCAAGAGAAAGTCATTGATTGTCAAATAAACGCCTTTTGTTGCAAAGAAAAGCTATTAGGTTACCAAGAGAAAATCATTGATTGTCAAATGAATTCCTTTTTGTTTTCAAGAACAAGTGTTAGTTTATGAAGAGAAGGTAATTGATTTTAAAATGAACTCCTTTTCTTGTAAAGAAAAGATATTAGGTTACCAAGAGAAAGTCATTGATTGTCAAATGAACTCCTTTCATTGTCAAGAAAAGGTATTAGGTTACCAAGAGAAAGTAATTGATTGTCAATGAGCTCCTTTTGTTGTCAAGAATAGGTATTAGGTTACCAAGAGAAAGTAATTTATTGTCAAATGAATTCATTTTTTGTTGTCAAGAAAAGTTATTAGTTTATCAGGAGAAAGTAATTGATTGTCAAATGAACTCCCTTTGTTGTCAAGAAAAGGTATTAGATTACGAAGCAAACGTAATTGATTGTCAAATGAACTAGTTTTGTTGTCAAGAAAAGGTATTAGGTTACCAAGGGAAAGTAATTGATTGTCAAATGAACCCCTTTTGTTGTCAAGAAAAGGTATTAGGTTACCAAGGGAAAGTAATTGATTGTCAAATGAACTCCTTTTGTTGTCAAGAAAAAGTATTAAGTTACCAAGAGAAAGTAATTTACTGTCAAAAGAATTCCTTTTAGTTGCCAAGAAAGGGTATTAGGTTACCAAGGGAAAGTAATTGATTTTCAAATGACTTCCTTTTTCTTGTCAAAACAAGGTATTAGGTTACCAAGAGAAAATAATTGATTGTCAAAAGAATTCCTTTTTGGTGTCAAGAAAAGTTATTAGGTTACCAACAGAAAGTAATTGTTTGTCAAGTGAACTCCTTTTGTTGTCATGTTACCAAGCGAAAGTCGTTGATTGTCAAATGAATTCCTATTGTTGTCAAGAAAAGGCAGTAGGTTACCAAGAAAAAGTAATTGATTGTCCAATGAACTCCTTTTGTTGTCAAGAAAAAGTAGTAGGCTACCAAGAAAAAGTAACTGATTTTCAAATGAACTTATTTGGTTGTCAAGAAAAGATAGGTTACCAAGAGAAAGTAATTGATTGTCAAATTAATTCATTTTTGTTGTCAAGAAAATGTATTAGGTTATCAAGAGAAAGTCATTATCAAATGATCTCCTTTTGTTGTCAAGAAAAGGTATTAGGTTACCAAGGGAAAGTCATTGATTGTCAAATGAACCCCTTTTGTTGTCAAGAAAGTTATTAGGTTACCAAGAAAAAGTCATTAATTGTCAAATGAACTCCTTTTGTTGTCAAGAAAAGGCATTAGGTTACCAAGAGAAAGTAATTAATTGTCAAATGAATTCATTTCTGTTTTCAAGGAAAGGTATTAGGTTACCAAGAGAAGGTAATTGATTGTCGAATTACTTTTTGTTGTGAAGAAAAGGTATTCCGTTACCAAGAGAAAGTAATTGATTGTCAAATGAATTCCTTTTTGTTGTTAAGAAGAGGTTTTAGGTTACCAAGAGAAAGTAATTGATTGTCAAATGAGTTCCTTTTGTTGTCAAGAAAAGGTGTTAGGTTACCTGGAGAAAGTAATTTATCGTCAAATGAATTCCTTTTTGTTGCCAAGAAAAGTTATTACTTTACTGAGAGGAAGTAATGGATTGTCAAATGAAGTCCTTTTGTTGTCAAGAAAAGGTATTAGGTTACCAAGAGAAAGTAATTTACTGTCAAAAGAATTCCTTTTTGTTGTCAAGAAAGGGTATTAGGTTGCCAAGGGAAAATAATTGATTGTCAAATGAATTCATTTTTGTTGTCAAGAAAAGGTATTAGGTTACCATGAGAATATAATTTATTGTCAATGGACTCCTTTGGTTGCCAAGAAAAGGCATTAGGTTACGAAGGGAAAGTCATTGATTGTGAAGTGAACTCCTTTTGTTGTCAGGTTACCAAGAGAAAGTAATTTACTGTCAAAAGAATTCCTTTTAGTTGTCAAGAAAGGGTATTAGGTTACCAAGGGAAAGTAATTGATTGTCAAATGACCTCCTTTTTCTTGTCAAAACAAGGTGGTAGTATACCAACAGAAAATAATTGATTGTCAAATGTATTCCTTTTGGTGTTAAGAAAAGGTATTAGATTACCAACAGAAAGTAATTGTTTGTCAAGTGAACTCCTTTTGTTGTCAGGTTACCAAGTGAAAGTCGTTGATTGTCAAATGAATTCCTATTGTTGTCAAGAAAAGGTAGTAGGTTACCAAGAAAAAGTAATTGATTGTCCAATGAACTCCTTTTGTTGTCAAGAAAGGGTATTAGGTTACTAAGAGAAAATCATTGATTGTCAAATGAACCCTTTGTTGTCAAGAAAAAAGTTATTAGGTTACCAAGAGAAAGTAATTGATTGTCAAATAAGCTCGTTTTGTTGTCAAGAAAATGTATTAGGTTACCAAGAGAAAGTAGTTGATTGTCAAATGAATTCCTTTTTGTCGTCAAGGAAAGGTATTAGGTTACCAAGAGAAGGTAATTGATTGTCAAGTGAACTCCTTTTGTTGTCAGGTTACCCAGAGAAAGTCGTTGATTGTCAAATGGACTTCTTTTGTTGTCAAGAAAAGGTATGAGTTTACCAAGAGAAAGTCATTCCTTGTCAGTTGAACTTTTGCTGTCAGGTTACCAAGTGAAAGTCGTTGATTGTGAAATGAACTCATTTTGTTGTCAAAAAAAGGTATTAGGTTGCCAAGAGAAAGTCATTGATTGTCAAATAAACTCTTTTTGTTGTCAAGAAAAGGTATTAGTTTACCAAGAGAAAGTCATTGATTGTCAAGTGAACCCCTTTTGTTGTCAAGAAAAGGTATTAGGTTACCAAGAGAAAGTAATTGATTTTCAAGTGAACTCCTTTTGCTGTCAGGTTACCAAGTGAAAGTCGTTGATTGTAAAATGAACTCCTTTTGTTGTGAGGAAAAGGTATTAGGTTACCAAGAGAAAGTCATTGATTGTCAGATAAACGCGTTTTGTTGTTAGGAAAAGGTATTAGGCTGCCAAGAGAAAGTAATTGATTGCCAAATGAACTCCTTTTATTGTCAAGAAAAGGTATTAGTTTACCAAGAGAAAGTAATTGATTGTCAAATGAGCTCCTTTTGTTGTCAAGAAAAGGTATTAGGTTACCAAGAGAAAGTAATTTATTGGCAAATGAATTCCTTTTTGTTGTCAAGAAAAGGTATTAGGTTACCAAGAGAAAGTAATTGTTATTCAAATGAAATCCCTTTGTTGTCAAGAAAAGGTATTAGGTTACCGAGCGAGCGTAATTGAATGTCAAATGAACTCCTTTTGTTGTCAAGAAAATGTATTACGTTGCCAAGGGAAAGTAATTGATTGTCAAATGAACAACTTTTGTTGTCAAGAAAAGGTATTATGTTACCAAGGGAAAGTAATTGATTGTCAAATGAACTGCTTTTGCTGTCAAGAAAAGGTATTAGGCTACCAAGAGAAAGTAATTTACTGTCAAAATAATTCCTTTTTGTTGTCAAGACAAGGTATTAGGTTACCAAGAGAAAATAATTGATTTTCAAATGAATTCCTTTTTGTTGTCAAGAAAAGCTATTAGGTTACCAAGAGAAAGCCATTGATTGTCAAATGAACTCCTTTTGTTGTCATGGAAAGTTAATAGGTTACCAAGAGAAAGTAGTTGATTGTCAAGTGAACTCTTTTTGCTGTCAGGTTACTAAGCAAAAGACGTTGATTGTGAAATGAACTCCTTTTGTTGTCAAGAAAAGGTATTAGGATTTTCAAATGAATTCCTTTTCTTGTAAAGAAAAGATTTTAGGATACCAAGAGAAAGCCATTGATTGTCAAATGAGCTCCTTTTATTGTCAAGAAGCTGCTATTAGGTTACCAAGAGAAAGCCATTGATTGTCAAATGAACTCCTTTTGTTGTCAAGGAAAGTTATTAGGTTATTAGAGAAAGTAGTTGATTGTCAAGGAACTCCTTTTGCTGTCAAGTACTATCGTTGATTGTGAAATAAACTCCTTTTGTTGTCAAGAAAAGGTATTAGGATTTTCAAATGAATTCCTTTTTCTTGTAAAGAAAAGATTTTAGGTTACCAAGAGAAAGCCATTGATTGTCAAATGAGCTCCTTTTATTGTCAAGAAAAGGTATTAGGTTACCAAGAGAAAGTAATTTATTGGCAAATGAATTCCTTTTTGTTGTCAAGAAAAGGTATTAGGTTACCAAGAGAAAGCAATTGTTATTCAAATGAAATCCCTTTGTTGTCAAGAAAAGGTATTAGGTTACCGAGCGAACGTAATTGAATGTCAAATGAACTCCTTTTGTTGTCAAGAAAATGTATTACGTTACCAAGGGAAAGTAATTGATTGTCAAATGAACAACTTTTGTTGTCAAGAAAAGGTATTATGTTACCACGGGAAAGTAATTGATTGTCAAATGAACTCCTTTTGCTGTCAAGAAAAGGTATTAGGCTACCAAGAGAAAGTAATTTACTGTCAAAATAATTCCTTTTTGTTGTCAAGGCAAGGTATTAGGTTGCCAAGAGAAAATAATTGATTTTCAAATGAATTCCTTTTTGTTGTCAAGAAAAGGTATTAGGTTACCGAGTGAACGTAACTGAATGTCAAATGAACTCCTTTTGTTGTCAAGAAAATGTATTACGTTACCAAGGGAAAGTAATTGATTGTCAAGTGAACTCCTTTTGCTGTCAGGTTACTAAGCAAAAGTCGTTGATTGTGAAATAAACTCCTTTTGTTGTCAAGAAAAGGTATTAGGATTTTCAAATGAATTCCTTTTCTTGTAAAGAAAAGATTTTAGGTTACCAAGAGAAAGCCATTGATTGTCAAATGAGCTCCTTTTATTGTCAAGAAAAGCTATTAGGTTACCAAGAGAAAGCCATTGATTGTCAAATGAACTCCTTTGTTGTCATGGAAAGTTATTAGGTTACCAAGAGAAAGTAGTTGATTGTCAAGGAACTCCTTTTGCTGTCAGGTTACAAAAGTCGTTGATTGTAAATAAACTCCTTTTGTTGTCAAGAAAAGGTATTAGGATTTTCAAATGAATTCCTTTTCTTGTAAAGAAAAGATTTTAGGTTACCAAGAGAAAGCCATTGATTGTCAAATGAGCTCCGTTTATTGTCAAGAAAAGGTATTACCTTACCAAGAGAAAGTAATTGATTGTCAAATGAGCTCCTTTTGTTGTCAAGAAAAGGTATTAGGTTACCACATGAGAAAGTAATTTATTGTCAAATTAATTCCTTTGTGTTGTCAAGAAAAGTTATTAGTTTACCAAGAGAAAGTAATTGATTGTCAAATGAACTCCCTTTGTTGTGAAGAAAAGATATTAAGTTACCAAGAGAAAGTAATTTAAATTCAAAAGAATTCCTTTTTGTTGTCAAGAAAGGGTATAGGTTACCAAGGGAAAGTAATTGATTTTCAAATTACTTCCTTTTACTTGTCAAAACAAGGTATTAGGTTACCAAGAGAAAATAATTGATTGTCAAATGTATTCCTTTTTGGTGTCACGAAAAGGTATTAGGTTACCAACAGAAAGTAATTGTTTATCAAGTGAACTCCTTTTGTTGTCATGTTACCAAGCGAAAGTCGTTCATTGTCAAATGAATTCCCATGGTTGTCAAGAAAAGGTAGTAGGTTACCAAGAAAAAGTAATTGATTGTCCAATGAACTCCTTTTGTTGTCAAGAAAAGGTAGTTGGCTACCAAGAAAAAGTAACTGATTTTCAAATGAACTCATTTTGTTGTCAAGAAAAGATATTAGGCTACCAAGAGAAAGTAATTGATTGTCAAATGAATTCTTTTTTGTTGTCAAGAAAAGGTATTAGGTTACCAAGAGAAAGTAACTGATTTTGAAGTGAACTCCTTCTGTTTTTAGGTTACCAAGAGAAAGTCATTGATTATCAAATGAACCCCTTTTGTTGTAAAGAAAAGTTATTAGGTTACCAAGAGAAAGTCATTAATTGTCAAATGAACTCCTTTTGTTGTCAAGAAAAGGTATTAGGTTACCAAGAGAAAGTAATTAATTGTCAAATGAATTCCTTTTTGTTGTCAAGGAAAGGTATTAGGTTACCAAGAGAAGGTAGCTGATTGTCGAATTACTTTAAAGGTATTCGGTTACTAAGAAAAAGTAATTGATTGTCAAAATTCCTTTTTGATGTCAAGAAAAGGTTTTAGGTTACCAAGAGAAAGTAATTGATTGTCAAATGAGTTCCTTTTGTTGTCAAGAAAAGGTGTTAGTTTACCAAGAGAAAGTAATTTATTGTCAAATGAATTCCTTTTTGTTTTCAAGAAAAGTAATTACTTTACAGAGAGAAAGTAATGGATTGTCAAATTAAGTCCTTTTGTTGTCAAGAAAAGGTACTAGGTTACCATGAGAAAGTAATTTACTGTCAAAAGAATTCCTTTTTGTTGTCAAGAAAGGGTATTAGGTTACCAAGGGAAAGTAATTGATTGTCATATGAATTCCTTTTTGTTGTCAAGAAAAGGTATTAGGTTACCATGAGAAAATAATTTATTGTCAAATGAACTCCTTTGGTTGCCAAGAAAAGGCATTAGGTTACCAAGAGAAAGTCATTGATTGTCAAGTGAACTCCTTTTGTTGTCAGGTTACCAAGGGAAAGTAATTGATTGTCAAATGAACTCCTTTTGTTGTCAAAAAAAGGTATTAGGTTACCAAGGAAAAGTCGTTGATTGTCCAATGAACTCCTTATGCTGTCAAGAAAAGGTATTAGGTTACTAAGAGAAAGTCATTGATTGTCAAATGAACCCCTTTTGTTGTCAAAAAAAGGTATAGGTTACCAAGAGAAGGTAATTGATTGTCAAATAAACTCTTTTTGTTGTCAAGAAAAGGTATTAGGTTACCAAGAGAAAGTAATTGATTGTCAAATGAATTCCTTTTTATAGTCAAGGAAAGGTATTATTTACAAA
This sequence comes from Macrobrachium rosenbergii, assembly GCF_040412425.1. Classification (NCBI taxonomy): domain Eukaryota; kingdom Metazoa; phylum Arthropoda; class Malacostraca; order Decapoda; family Palaemonidae; genus Macrobrachium; species Macrobrachium rosenbergii. Next base: position 22,121,925 of record NC_089755.1, read on the forward strand.
GAGAAGGTAATTGATTGTCAAGTGAACTCCTTTTGTTGCCAGGTTACCCAGAGAAAGTCGTTGATTGTCAAATGAACTCCTTTTGTTGGCAAGAAAAGGTTTCAGTTTACCAAGAGAAAGTCGTTGATTGTCAAATGAACCCCTTGTGTTGTCAAGAAAAGGCATTAAGTTACCAAGAGAAAGTCTCTGGTTGTCAAATAAACTCCTTTGGTGTCAAGAAAAGGTATTAGGTTACCAAGAGAAAGTAATTGTCAAATTAATTCCTTTTTGTTGTCAAGGAAAGGTATTAGTTTACCAAGAGAATGTAATTGAATATCAAATGAACTCCTTATGTTGTCAGGTTACCAAGAAAAAGTCGTTGATTTTCCAGTGAACTCCTTTTGTTGTCAAGAAAATGTATAATGTTAACAAGAGAAAATCATTGATTGTCAAGTGAACTCCTTTTGTTGTCAAGAAAAGGTATTAGGTTACCAAGAGAAAGTTATTGATTGTCAAATGAATTCCTTTTTGCTGTCAAGAAAAGGTATTAGGTTACCAAGATAAAATAATTGATTGTCAAATGAATTCCCTTTTGTTCAAGAAAATTTATTAGGTTACCAAGAGAAAGTAATTGATTATCAAAGGAACACCATTTGTTGTCAAGAAAAGATATTAGGTTACCAAAGAAAGTAATTGATTGTCAAATGAACTTCTTTTGTTGTCAAGAAAAGGTATGATCTTATCAAAAGAAAGTAATTGATTGCCAAATGAATTCTTTTTGCTGTCAAGAAAAGGTATTAGGTTACCAAGATAAAATAATTGATTGTCAAATGAATTCTCTTTTGTTGTCAAGAAAAGGTATTAGGTAACCAAGAGAATATAATTGATTGTCAAATGAATTCCTTTTTGTTGTCAAGAAAAGATATTAGGTTACCAAAGAAAGTAATTGATTGTCAAATGAACTTCTTTTGTTGTCAAGAATAGGTATGATCTTATCAAAAGAAAGTAATTGATTGTCAAATGAACTCCTTTTGTTGTCAAGAAAAGGTATTATGTTACCAAGAGAAAGTAGTTGATTGTCAAATGAACTTTTGTTGCCAAGAAAAGGTATTAGGTTACCAAAAGTAATTGATTGTCAGATGGACTCCTTTTGTTGTCAGGACACCGAGAGAAAGTCATTGATTGCCAGATGAACTCCTTTTGTTGTCAAGGAATGGATGTAGGCTACCAAGAGAAAGTCATTGATTGCCAAATGAACTCATTTTGTTGTCAAGAAAAGGTATTAGGTTACCAAGAGAAAGTAATTGATTGTCAAATGAACTCATTTTGTTGTCAGGTTACCAAGAGCAAGTCATTGATTGTCAAATAAATTCCTTTTTGTTGTCAAGAAAAGGTATTAGGTTACCAAGAGGAAATAATTGATTGTCAAATGAACTCCTTTGCTGTCAAGAAAAGGTACTAGGTTACCAAGAGAAAGTAATTGATTGTCAAATGAACGCCTTGAGTTGTTAAAGAACATATTAGTTACAAAGGGAAGTCATTATCAAATGAACGCCTTTCGTTTTTAGAAAACTTATTAGTCACAAAGAGAAAGGCTTTTTCATCAAGGGAATGCCATCTGTTGTTAAGAGAACTCTTTCCCTGCCAAGAGAACACTTTGGTTGTGAGAAGAACCCCGTTCTACCTTCGTCTGGATTCTGAAGAAGGCACAGTTCCGATTGTAATATATTCCTAACTTAACCGAAGCACGATGGGGCAAAACCATTCGCCTGGTATTATCAACTTATAAGACATGGGCAGAGAGATCAAGGATATTATGAGAGAAGAGAGAGGATCAGGCCCGCTTGCTATATCATGGATATGGCTATTGGGAAGCTTGTGTAAATAAATCGAGCAATCGGTCAGAGGTGCTCTTTCAAGAAAACAGTGTATTCACTTGTGTTGTATCAGGTCATGATTTCGGTCATTTTTTCTATCTTTCTGGTTTGTTTGTGAAATTTCATTTTAATGTAATGATTTTTCAAAAATTTTGTTCTTTAATTTTAATGTGTGCATTTCTGAAATTTTTGTATGAATAATTTTCAGCTTTTCAATTCTTAACTTTTATTTTTAGCTTTTATGATTTTACAAAGAATTTTATTTTTATTTTAACAGCCCTGATGATGTAATTAATTTGATAATTATGAAACGTTGGAATAAAGTCAGCTTGTATGTCTGTGTATCCTCTGCAGCTTCATTGATGATTATATATATATATATATATATATATATATATATATATATATATATATATATATATATATATATATATATATATATATATATATATATATATATATATATATATATATATATATTCTCATATATATATTCCATTCGTCCCTTTAGCCCATTAGATAGAAAATAAAATTTAATGGTGGATGGAGGAGATGCCATGAAAGGGGGAGTGAACTTATGTGGGCCTACCCCCCAGCTCACCTGATTTGGGGGGAAAACATAGCGTAATCTTAGACCCCACATCATCTGATGTGGGCGGGTTAGATAGCCCTTAGGGACACAAGGGCGAATCCGGGCCGTATTTAGGCTATTATCCTAACCTTTAAGGACTTAACTATAAGACCTATTTTCCCTACGACCTTTTGCTGGCTGTGTGACTGCTTTCAGATTGGCGATGTCCTGTGCCCAACCCAAGAAAACAAAATCGAATGCGACGCACCACGACCTAGGTGACACACATTCCCTACCCAGCCGCCACAGCGAAAAGTTGGTGCGGATCTTTCTCTCTGTGTTGGCACGGATTGCGAGACTCCTGCGGCCGAAATTCGTCTTTTGCAATGAGCTCACTGCACAAAAGGAATAAGGCACGTCTGGAAGCCTTTGGTCTCTGGCCAGCAACTGTTTCTTCTCGTGAATTTCTCTCCATTTCCAATGTTTCCAACTTTTCATTCTCCTAAACAAAGCCTCCTTTCTTCAATCAGACCTAGCAGCCCATTTGCCCCTCATGACTTGTCCCAAGCTCAAATTAAATTAGTTCAGTGATCATGATTAGATCATTCCCTCCAAAGTGTTACCTGTGCTAATTAAATCTAATTGATCAATTCCTCCATTGTACCTAAGTAATTTCATGTGAGAGAAAATCATTGGTTTTGAATGCTAACCTGGAAATCTCCTCCAGAACCATGTTATCTGTCCCTTTGAGGAGTCTGCCCCTGCCTTGTGAACCAAAAATAACGTAGACGTTTAACTGCCATCCTGCCACTTGCAAGAGTCTTCTGATTAGCAGTCCAGGGCACTAAACAGTTCCCCCCTTAAGGAATCCAGTTGCATTAACAACCAAAAATCTTAACTAGTCCTCATTAAAGTCGTATAAGTGTTGAACTATTTCAGGGCAGTAGCCTTTGCAGATTCAGCTATTTGCTACGCAGTGTCGAGCTTTTATTCCACCTTGTATGTGCTTGTTTGCTGCTAAGTCAGCCCTTAATTATTAATTTCTTGATTGCTTCATTTGTAAATAAATTCAAGTTAAAGCAGTACAGGATATAATTTACCACGGCGACCTCCAATTCTCTGTTTACTTAGATGTGATATCAAGGTAAGTCAGTTTATTAATTCCATTTATCGCTTACATTCTAAGCGTTTTGTGTTGGCCTTCAAGGCAGTTAATTAAAAAAAAACCATTTCCATTCTTCCAACTGGCCTCAGAATGTAACAATATATATATATATATATATATATATATATATATATATATATATATATATATATATATATATATATATATATATATATATATATACACACAAACACACAATCATGCAGCTACAGATGTCAATATCCAGTTCATATATATATGAATATACATATATATATATATATATATATATTATATATATAGTTATATATATATATGTATATATATATATATATATATATATATATATATATATATATATATATATATATATATATATATATATATATATATATATATATATATATATATATATATATATATATAATTGCCCATTTTTCTCAGGCCGAAAAAGTTATCAATGGTTCTTAATTGTCTCCAATGAAGACTTTTTCGTTTAACAAAATAATAAAAAGAAAGTCACAAAAAGAAAGTTTTTATTACGTTTATAGCAGTCCCAGTGTCTCAAGTTACGGAAACGAGCTCAAAATTAATAATATAATTAATGATTATATATGGTATATATATATATATATATATATATATATATACATACATACATACATACATATATATATATATATATATATATATATATATATATATATATATACATATATATACAGATATATATTATAGTGTGTGTGTTTGTGACTTAATTTAGAATGTAAGTATATGCACCTGCATTTATTTGTTATGTATGCATGCACCTGTGTGCATAAATGTATTCCTTTTGCCACTGGTTTAAAAGTGCAGTTTTGGTACCTTTGAAAGTTACAATCTTTAGGATTTCCCCCCTTTGTTTTCTTATCTTTGCTTAACAGTCAAAAAAGAAAGTAAAAATAAAACACTGTGATCTTAGACCGAGTGTTGTAATTCAGTTCATCGAGTTTCTTATTTTCTCAAGTACATAGCTGTTGGGTTAATTTACATTTACATTTAGGGTGTACACACATCGTATTGAGCAGACGGGCCAAGTCAAGAAATATTTGAAATCTTTTGTACAGAATGTTCTTGGATAATCGTAATCTGTATATAATAAAAGAAAATGTGTATCTATATGCGAGCAACAGCGATGGTCTGTAGGTAGGTGAACTCTGCGTTCAGACCTGATGCTGTCTGGCATGAGGTCAGCACCTCACTCTGATAGTCCCCATGTCTGTATGCAGAATGAGGTACCTTGTCCAAGCTTTGCGGCGGTACGTAACTTCTTTAGGCGTGACTTACAATTTCAACCCTCTCTTATAATACCGTCAGTTTTGACGTTATGTGTACACCAATGATAATATAAACAATTTATCGAATATACCTACCGTAAGATATGTTTCTGAATCACGTTTTGTTATGAGTGACAATCATTCTGTGCTAAAAAAAAGTAAATTATCATCATCATCCTAATTCTGTTGTTAATATCTTAGATTTCTTGGAAAGTATGTGCAGTCGCACCCATTCGCTTAGAATTTTGTAGATATGTTCAGTCATTTCTGTACAGCGGGAAAAATGGTTAGTATGAAACTGCCTCCTCAAGGTATTTCGCTGTCGGAAGTAAATGGCAGACCATTTCTTGTCAATGCTAGCTGTTTTATCCCCTGTAATTATCTCCTTTCCCAACTCCGAAAACCCGCGTAATCTCCCGAACACCAGACGAGATAGGCTGGGCCCTGTGCGTGCTATCTTACTGTATATCTTTCCATTATTTCTCTCCCAATACACAAAAAAGCAGAAGTCGCTAAGCCTACTTTTCTGGCCACAAAATCGACCTATTACAGTTTGAGGAGGGCCATATGTTATTTGATTGCGGGGATCCTGCTGGCTCGGCCGTGCAGTAAAAGACGATATCGATAAAGTTATCTCCGTTTTGGATTGCCTCTGTGGTCGCTCTTTTATGCTGGCTGCGCCACTTAACGAGCAAAAACGGGGTTGTGTTTGCGTGGTTGTGGTGGAAAGGGAAGCTCCCTGTTGACTACTTTGTGTCCACCACCTCACCCAACCAACGACTACCATGATGCCCACTCTACGACCCTCCTCTTTCCTCTCTCAGTCCCTTCCCTCCCGCTCCAGATCCTCTCTCCCTTCCTTCCCTGACACCTCTGTTGCCACCTAAGGGCACCTCTTGGCACCTCCGCTGTTCTCCGTTTACCAAACACCATTTGGCCATCCATGCTTATTTGTTTATTCATAGACAGCGCTAATAGCAAAAGCTAATAGCCTTAACATTTGTTATTAGATTCACAAATGTATATTCAGTGCTGCGCAAGAGTTGCTGGTCTTTAATACTACAGTTATTCGCAAACTCGTAATCCGTTTTAACACTGCGTATGCAGTAGTGACGTGTTACAGCAATATACCCCAAAAAGGCTCGCAGACGGGGAAGTATGACCAGTAGGGTACTTACAGCAATCACGCACCGACCCAACGACAGCTAAAAAAATGTCGAGAAAAAAGAGCAAAGGTTCAGTCATAAAGAAATGAAATGTAACTGTCTAACCAGAAGTTTTGAATACCCAAGCTTCCACCTCTCAAAAAAAGAAGAGGAAGAATACGGAGGGCAATTAGAAAGGTCTCTTTATGCATTCTCGCCATCTACCTTACGAATCGTACGTTCACTTTTATGATTTTATGTTTATTTTATTACAGCGCTTTCTTTTTTTTCTACTGTCTTTCCTTGAGTCCTCCTCGTGTTTTTTCTAGCTTAAAATTACCGATTGTCGCATTCGCCCAACCTTTCTTTTTCTTTATTTCTTTCACTTATTATTCATGGTCTCTTGGAACACTTCGAGTGTTCGTGGCATAGTTGCTGGGATAAATTTTATATAGGAAAAGTATGGTACGCAGGTAATATATTTTTTCTGCCGTACATCTTTTTAAGGCATTTTTTTCCAATGAACCCGATGATGAAATGCCTGACAAATGCCCTTAATAATAATAATAATAATAATAATAATAATAATAATAATAATAATAATAATAATAATAATAATAATAATATGCCTAGGCATATAAACATCTAAGATCATCTGAATGTGAATTTTGTTCATAAAGATTGATCTAATCAGAATTTGGAGTGTGTTGTTTGTTATGCTTCCTTATTAAATCAAAATTTGGATATGTTACCTAAGCAGCCGAACACGCCCACAGCAGAACGCTAAACTTATAAAGGAAAATGTAGTTAATATAATAATTTTATTTGATCGTGGTGTCTGCGTTGCCTGCTAGAATGTTTGCATGATGGCTTTTGGCAGGGGAAAAAGAGATGTAAATGGGGCTCGTTACCTGTGGCCACTGGTACCTGTGATAACGTTCGTACACAACACGCTCTTGATTATATTAATGCTTTTATTTTAAGAGTTTCACATTGATTTACACTGCTAATCAGTCAGCTCTCTCCCTTTCTATCGATCTTACAATCGACTCGATACCAGTGAACATTGACAGGCACAATGATGATAACTCTCTCTCTCTCTCTCTCTCTCTCTCTCTCTCTCTCTCTCTCTCTCTCTCTCTTCGACACTGGAGAACGAATCTTGGCCCCAAGTCCGTTGAGAAGAAAATTTGCCCATTAAGGTAAGACTTTCTGAGAACTCGACTGAAGAGACAGTATTGTAGACCGGAAGGGAAGAGACAGTAAATTGTTTGTAAGGTAAGATTGATTCATTTTAACTGATGTGCTTCTCGAAAGGACAATGAATATGGAGAAGTTTTACCTGGTATGTTAGGCTGCCGTTTTACATACCAACGAATTTTACCTAACTACAGATGTATTAGTGAGTCAAGTTCATTTGAATTCCCCATTCAGCGTGAATATGATGAAACTAATGAACACGTGAGCACGTGTTTCACATAAATAAAATTCTAACTCACATCGGGATCGAATCCCTGTCTCTCGAATGAAAGGTCAAGGCGCTACCAGTTGATTCACACAAATCATAGAAGTTAGAACCTGAAGTACTATGTACTAAGGCTTTTCCTGGACAGTCTGCCGCCTAACAAACCAGCGAATTTTATCTAGCTTCCAGACACATCATTTAGAAAAACTTCAAGTACAGACGCTTTTCGGTTCCAAATTTTTTTATGATTCTTTGTGGGTTAATTGACAACGTCTCGGCCTTTCAGTAGAGAGAGTCTGGTTCTGATCCATTGTAAGTCAGAAATATATATATATATATATATATATATATATATATATATATATATATATATATATATATATATATATATATATATATATATATATATATATGTATATATATATTGAAGTATATATATATATATATATATATATATATATATATATATATATATATATATATCATATATATATATTTGCTGATACTCATATTATTTATATATATATATATATATATATTTTTTATATATATATATATATAAATATATCATTCATTGAAGTCAATTGACGTTTCTTATTTGTGAGACTCATCTTGTTATTTAGAATTCAGGATTGTCCAATAATTTTTTCTTTTCTCTTCAGGCAAGCTTCCTAGGAATAAAAAAAGAAAAAAATGTCATTCACGTTGAAAGAAATTTAAATGACGTTTCTTTATTCCCGTGAAGCTTGCCTGAAGAGAAAAAGAATGTACAGTGATATATAACTCCAAGTAACAAGATAAATCTATATAAAGATTGCCATTGACTTCATTAGGACTTAAAAAGAGAAAAAATGACTAAATAGCGTATATATATATATATATATATATATATATATATATATATATATATATATATATATATATATATATATATATATATATATATATATATATATATATATATATATATATATATATATATATATATATATATATATATATATATATATATAATTTATGAATGTAAATGTGGAGAAGAAAGGAGATAGATTCAGTACTACTGTGTACCAAAGGGTCGGTGCCTCATCACCCGTGGGGATTGCCCTGGCACAAACACTCTGTGGTAGCCGCGCACGTGAGCCGTGCAATTACACAGTTCCACTAGTAAAGCTACTCATATGGAACTCGAACGTGTTAGGCAACTCCTAACTGATAATGGTTACGACAGCAACCTAATAGAAGGCTGCATACAAAAACACATGGATAAGTATGCCCGCACACCAGTGATGATGTCAACCTCACTAGGAAACATCAAAGTATACTGTAGGACGGGATTTCATAGTCAGTTTGCGGATGAGGTGAAAACCATGAGAAGGATAATTGCCAACGGTGCCACGCCTACAAATCACAACAAGAGCATCTCCTTATGAGTCTACTGCCACCTGAACCTGGTCACTGTCCCGCGTGGAGCGATATGGGAGTCAACCAACATGGTATATAAATTTAAATATACCAAAGGGACACGTCGAGAATTCATTTGCTATGTGGGTCGCACCATTACCTCTCTACGACGACGATTGCAAGTTCACTGCAACCAAGGGCCTATGTGGATGCCCACGACTGGAAACCAACATTGGAAGAATTATTAAAAACTACAGATTGTGCATACAGAGGCACGGTTCCACAGATTACAAATAGCAGAAGCCGTAAGTATAAATCAACAACTGCCTTCTTTAAACATATAAAGGACCACGGACTTCATCCTCCCTTTTTTAAGGAAACCACAAGGCACCTGTGAGAATCAGAAGGGAGAAACGTGCGACAGAAAACTCTTGAATACGATAGAAAATGCAAACAATGGATCAAATCAAAACTATTGACCAGAGACGGAAATCACGCACTTGCTCATGGCCTCTGCTGCTTGCCGCGGCATAGGATGTGTCCTATGGAGCACCAGTAATGCCCTTGCTGCCGCAGAGAATGAGACCCACCGACCAATAGAAATTTATCACTTCATTGACGTCATATTTTACATTTAAAGATTAGCTTAAAAGTATTCATGTTGTAATAAAATCTGTTTATGTCAATTTGTAATTTAGTCCTGAAGACGCCGCCGAGAGGTGGAGAAACGGTCCGTTGACTATAATAAGTAAATGGAATGAAACGTGAATCATTTTTCCTTATTCCTTAGAAACTGATTCAAAAATTAGGTAAAAAGATAGTCTGCAAATAATGCCATTGACTTTAACAGGAATTGCGTAAGAAAGAAAATATGCTTAAATATTTCCCCTTTGGTATTATTTCCGAGGTAGAGCGAATTGGATATTGAACGACAATCGTAGCTTAATGTTTGTGTATATAAATATTACAGTGATGCGATAAAAAATGCATTCTTAAATAGCTACGTGTTTCAAAAGCAAAAATCGGCTGTGATGGTGGAGGTGGGCTGATGCCGACGCTAAGTACAAATATCTGCGTTCGACGGGTATTTATACAGTAGAGTCAGAATCAGCTTATAACCTCTCTTGATAGACGGGTGGTTTAGAGGGTCCACTGAACGTCGTTGGTACTCACTGTTCGGCAGTTCAGTCCTGTCGGGTGACAAACCACTTATCAATTTTAATACACACACACATATATATGCATTTGTATAAACATATATACGCTTTAAACAACAGAAATCAAACAGAGTTCCACTGTATTTGGTATTGCCAGAAGCTGAGCTACCTGCTGTTACAAATACAAGTAGATCAGTTATCTTTCGTCACCGAAAAGCTAAAACATTTGCAGAGAGAGAGAGAGAGAAGGGGGTGTAATTTAAGTGCTCTAAATATATTGATTGTACTGGTCACTTTTTACCAGCTACGTATGTAATTATAATAAACACAATGCTCTCTTAAATTCTCGATTTCTTCACACCTTTTGGATGCGCTCGTCACTACAAAGCCTTAGATCCAGAATGGAACTAATTCTGACGTCCATAGGAAGATTCGAACAGACATCTAGAGTATCAGAACGAGGTCACGTTACCCACCTGACGACGACAATTTAGAGAGAGAGTGAATCTGGATGTGCAAATTACAAGAAGATTCATTTATCCGTAATTTTGTTCCATTCCTGCAAGCAACTCAGAGAACATTTGGCAATCTTGATTGTTTGAACTTGAACAATAACCCTTCAGGTTGGCATTACAACTATTAAAAATATGAAGTCCAGGCTGAAGTGACAACTATTACTGTTAATGTCATTTTTGTCATTATCTCTATTCCCTTATTAATGTGGCCATTACCATCATGATTATCATTGCATTTTTTTCATGCTTTCACTGTGAATAGCACGGTTTTATAATACGAATTTAGTCTTATCATTTATCTTTAGATTACCGCATTGAACCTATTCCCAAAATAAGGGGAGATAATACCTATCGGTAAAAAAAAAAAAAAAAATGGAAAGCGTCCCTCATGCTGACTTTTTCTCGAATAAGAGTGATAACGATTTCTAATCACGGTTGTGTGTGTACGTGTGTGTGGGAGAGAGAGAGAGAGAGACAGAGAAGCAAGTTGACAATATCAACCGGTTGTATACTTGGGTTGAGTGTTGTGCCAATATCCCGATAAGGAATGATACCGACACGGACCCGGACTAAGGGGGAGTAAAATTCTTCTTGGTTTGAAGTCACAGTCACTCGACAGAAATAAAAAGGGTCGCCTAGCTGTGATGATGCAACTGTGATACATCACTGTGTGTGCATGTGTGTGCAGGTAATGATATCTGCACACATGCACACTACCGCAGTTGAAGGGATAGGGTTAAGGGTGGCCGGAGGGTGCGACCAAAGGTGCCACAATGGTGCCATCTTGCACGGATTCATATTCGTTGAAGTGTTGCGTGATCCCCTCCGTGTTGACCCAACGCTTCAAACTCACAAATGCTCGCCGCTTATTACTGATAACATCGATAAAAAAAGGGGGGTCGCGGTCCGTCTCGCCCATTTCGAACGTACGTACAAACAAACGCTCTGCGGATTTTCAGCCCTCCGTTGTTTGGTGTTGTAGGCTTGGTTTTCATGTGGTTTTGCGATACGAATTCCTCTCTCTCTCTCTCTCTCTCTCTCTCTCTCTCTCTCTCTCTCTCTCTCTCTCCTTGAATGTAAAAGCACTGTTCCATAGCTAGGTGCGTCAACAAGATGATGCGAAATCTGTGTTATTAGAAATCTGAAGTTACGCAAGGCACAGAGTGAGTTTTTAAAACCATGAGTGAATAATATAATTTTCACAGATGCAATAGCTCAAAATATCATTTATTGATAAGTAATGATATATACTGTCTTAAAGAAATGAAGGCTCCTATGCTAGAAAACGTTCCAAGAGTGTTTTGGCCAAGTACACTGGACATCACTCTTAGAAAATAATCTAGGGTGAGATCCCATCCCCCTTTTTTCAATAAAAGAAAAATCTGAGCTTTTTCTTAGTTCATGAAAAGTTTATTTCTCCGACGGGGATGCTGCTGAAAATCCTTTGGATAAACACAAAAGAAGACTTCGTTTATCCAGTGACCCAGTTATGGAAACTCGCGATGAATACAGTTATGCAATCTTAGCTGCGTTGTTTTCTAAAACGAATTAACACTGAATTCGCCCTTTTTCTGCTGAATTTCGTTAACATTGAATTCGCTTTTTCTGCTGAATTTCGTTAACACTTAATTATCTTTTTCTGCTGAATTTCGTTAACACTGAATTCGCTTTTTCTGCTGAATTTTGTTAACACTGAAATCGCTTTTTTCTGCTGAATTTCGTTAACACTGAATTCGCGTTTTCTGCTGAATTTCGTTAACACGAATTCGCTTTTTTCTGCTAAATTTCGTTAACACTGAATTCGCGTTTTCTGCTAAATTTCGTTATCACTGAATTCGCGTTTTCTGCTGAATTTCATTGACACTGAATTCGCGTTTTCTGCTGACTTTCGTTAACGCTGAATTCGCGTTTTCTACTGAATTTCATTAACACTGAATTCGCGTTTTCTGCTGAATTTCGTTGATACTGAATTCGCGTTTTTTTGCTGAATTTCATTAACACTGAATTCGCGTTTTCTGCTGAATTTCGTTGATACTGAATTCGCGTTTTTTGCTGAATTTCATTAACACTGAATTCGCGTTTTCTGCTGAATTTCGTTAACACCGAATTCGCGTTTTCTGCTGAATTTCATTAACACTGAATTCGCGTTTTCTGCTGAATTTCGTTAACATTGAATTCGCGTTTTCTGCTGAATTTCATTAACACTGAATTCGCGTTTTCTGCTGAATTTCGTTAACACTAAATTCGCGTTTGCTGCTGAATTTCGTTAACACTGAATTCGCGTTTTTTGCTGAATTTCATTAGCACTGGATTCGCGCTTTTTTTGCTGAATTTCATTAACACTGAATTCGCGTTTTCTGCTGAATTTCATTAACACCGAATTCGCTTTTTCTGCTGAATTTCATTAACACTGAGTTCGCTTTCTCTGCTGAGTTTCGTTAACACTGAATTCGCTTTTCTACTGAATTTCATTGACCCTGAATTCGCTTTCTCTGCTGAGGTTCGTTAATTATTGTAAGGTACGTAATGAAAATAATTTTTGCAACTTAAACATACCAAGACCTGATAGTTTGATAAGTTGAAGTCGTCAATAGCCAACGGTAAAATAAGCAAAATGAACAAAATTTTACAGGTTGTGTAACAGAACTTTGTCATTTAGCAGTCGGATTTAATAACTTCAATTTTCTCAAATTTATACTTGTGTTTTACTGTAGATAATGCCTGCTACAGGGAAAGGAGTTTTCTTTAATTAGCAACTGTCTCGAACAAAAACTGTGTTGGCGGTTTTTCCAGAAATGAAAAGAAAACTAGGGAAATAGTTATCACTGGATTATAATTTACAATTTGCTTCATAGAAGTATCGCTGGTCTAATACAGCTCGACATGAAGGAAAGGTAAGATTAGTTTATCAGTCTAACTCAGCTTTGCACAAGAACTGCGTAAATTGGGTTTCTGAGAGCATTGTTAGCCTAATGCAAAGTGGCATTAAGGAAGCATAGTTTAGTTGACAAAAGTACTAATAGTTTAACAGATAAGGGAAACGGAAACTTGATAGAAGCACTAGCTGAACAACCCGGAGCTGCCGGGATAACTCTGAATGACAACCGATAAACTCTCTCTCTCTCTCTCTCTCTCTCTCTCTCTCTCTCTCTCTCTCTCTCTCTCTCTCTCTCTCTACTCTGTATCTCATTTTCTCTCTATCGCCCCCTTCCCAACCCCCACCCCCTTTTATGCCATTGATGCCTTACCCCGACAGTATTCTTTTCCAGATAGGAAGTCATATGTATGGTATACCGAAATTAGGTATGTTAAATTCAAGTTACTAAGTCTACCGGCATAACCAGCCCCGTTTCAGGGAAACCCTTCCCACCCCCACCCTTTTTGGTTCCCTTTGGTGCTAGTGATGTCTTACCCCCACAGTGCTGATTTCTAGATAGGTATCCTAATTCAAAATGGGTTCTGAGTCTGTACATATATTGTTAAGATTTATTTATTGAAAATTTTAGTATTTTTATATACTTGTTTATTGATAATTTATGACTATTAGATTTCTATTTGAAGCTCATTTTACCTATGATTGTCTACTTTTACATAGTTTCAAATAGTTTCCTATGGTATTTATATTAATGCTATTTTTACTGATTTTGATATTCTTAACCTATACCAAGTTTTATGTAAGATTTAAATTCAAATTGTTTTATACTGATATGGCTCCTTATGTAGAATACCCAATGTACAATTGGAAATAAAGGATTATTATTATTATTATTATTATTATTATTATTATTATTATTATTATTATCATATACGAAGTTGGTTGAACTTGCACAATCCGTTTCAGAGTTACTTTGGCACATACGTACACACATATATATATATATATATATATATATATATATATATATATATATATATATATATATATATATATATATATATATATATATATATATATATATATATATATATATATATATGTGTATATATATATATATGTATATATGTGTGTGTGTGTGTGTGTGTGTGTGTATGTATACAGTATAGTGTGTTACTCTAATGCAGCTTGGCATAAGAAAACGTAAGTTTGGCTTTCAAAAGTACTGTTAGTCTAGCAACATAACACTAACGTAACGTAAATTTAGTTTATAGAAACATCCTTAGTCTGATAAGGGACACACAAAATTGGTTTATTAAAGTGCTGTTAATCTAACACAAGTTGTCATTAGGAAACCTTAAGTTTGGCTCATAGTATTGTTAGTGTAATGCAGCTTGGTATAAGGTTTCAAACTGGAAAACATAAGTTCATTTATAGAAGCATTGTCTGTCTAACACAGACTGGTATTAGGGAATGTGAATTAGTTTATAGAAGGATTGTTGATCCCATCACGGAATGGCTTCATGGAAATTGAGCGCTTTCGACCTCCTAATTAATGACCACAAAGATTTTATTGATTATTTATGCATATGTTGTTTTATTTTGGGTTTTTATATAATTATCCGTTTCTCTATTGAAATTATTAACTTAACTCGCTCTCTATTTTATGTCTCTTGTACACAGTATATTGAATTATTTAATGTAGTTCGACTCTACTTTACAGGTTTCTTCACACATTATTTTGATAGAATAAACCTTAGTTTGTATCAGTGCTCTCTCTCTCTCTCTCTCTCTCTCTCTCTCTCTCTCTCTCTCTCTCTCTCTCTCTCTCTCTCTCTCTCTCTCTCTCTCTCTCTCTCTCTCTCTCTCTCATGATATTTTTCTTTTATCTGGCAGTTTACCCTCGTGTCCCTGCCTTATTCTTTATGTTTTATATTTTTTAGCATTATGGATATGGGTTTAGCATATTACATAAAATCAACATGTTTCATATTGCTGCTAATATTATTAATAGCATTTCTTTCTTTTTATTATTATTATCAATGTTACTACAATTAGTTATAAGCCATTTGCAACAAAAAAATATGAACATTTTTTATTCTTTAATTTCCAAAAATAAAAAAGATGGACGGGAAAAGTATTTGAGTAATGCGAGAATTCTTTAGGGACTACCTCCCCTCTCCCTCTCCACGACCCACATGCCCTCCCCCACCCACACCCACCCCCTCGCCCACCCGCACCCACACCCAACCCCTTCCGTAGCCTTTGAAATCTTGTTCCGAATTTCAGTGGCGCGTGTATCGTGTGCAGGAGAGTCCTATATCTCCGAAAATTTCTGTTGTCCAAATTTCTGCTGTCCAGATTTCTCTTGATATTGGCCTGCTCGTCTGACCCTTCCTTCCTTTCTTTCTGGTCCTCGCCAACCCCTATCCCAATGGGGGAAGTCTGGGATAGGTAGGGGAATGGTGACCCATTCTTTTAGCCTCCACCCCCACCGAGGCAACCCAATTGCCTTTCCTTTCTTACCCTCCAAAAATCCCATGAGAAATCTGTGACTGGCTTTGTGATTTGTTTTCCGTATAATAAGTTTTTTATTTGATTTCCACTGCCCGGGGCCACCGGGAGAAAATTTACATTCACAGGGCAATCCAGTGTCATGGCAAGTTGTTGGTATTTGGGAAAATGTTCTATCATGTAATATAGAGGTCTTGTCATTGCATTTTCCGTGCTTTGTATTTGTTGTCAAGACCACTTGTTCGTAAGATTTGTTCGTCTTGCAGTAGACGCATATTAACGGCGGTGAGGTAAATAAATTTTGCGGAGATGCCATGAGCTGAGGACCAAAGATGATTTTGCCAACTCTTCGAGTGAGTGTATTCATTTATTCAGAAATCTCGTTGCTTATTTCATCACTGACCAGTCAGAAATTTCAAATGAACTACATAGTATCGCACAGGGTACCCAAATATAAGTTACATTATCCAGTAAAACTCATTATTAATTATTTGCGATAATAACTAGTGAACACCTTGGGTACATATGCCATGCTGTGCATGAGGCAAGGTACAGTGTCATGCCGTTCATGGCAATGCTGTTACATTTGCTAATTCAATCATTGTCAGTGGTAATATTTTCGATTGTAGGCTATTTCCAGGTAGCATGATGTAAACATCATTCTTCCCTTACTGAAAGTGAAAGTCATGTATATATTTATTGACAGAATAATGCTTTATTTCTTTTACTCAAGTTTTTGAGCTTCGTTGCAACTCCAGACGCATGTTTCTCGATTCCATAGTGACTTCAGGTTTGTGTTTATTAATTCTGCTTCGAATTGAGGTTCGTTTCTGAATTTTGAAGTAGCTTACTGCTCATTTTTCTGAATTTTGCAGTGACTTTAGGCTTAGGTTTCTGAATTCTACTGGTCGATTCCTTATGCATTTCAGTATTCAACCCAAAGATCTATTTTTTTTTATTTTTAATATGAATGCTCATGCTTGAGTTAAGAAAGGAAAAAAAGGGAGAGTTAGTTGATTTTACTTTTGTCATAAGTGTGGATTTTCAGCCGCGTTTTTTTCTAAGTATGTTACTTGTGCTGAAGGAAAGGTTACTCTTTCGTTAAATTTTGAAAAATTAATTCAATAATGAAGTCAAAACTATACACTGAAACCACCTTTACCGGCACATTTTAAGCCTATTCCCTCACAAATCCATTCACTTTAAAGCTATTAGATAAAGCTCTCCATTTACTTTGTGATAAACGAGTGATTAAGTCGCTTTTAGTAAGTCTAAATATCGCTGGTCACTTCTTGTACAGGCTAATCTACGTAAAATAAGTTTGATCTTATTTCAAGAAATCCTTATTTTGGTATCTGTGACAGCTCTTGTTAAGACGCTACTTTACTGTATGGTGGTGAATCAATAGGTCAAGCTCCATTCATCCTTCTGTAGGGGCTCTTGACATTAGCAAATGATCTGGACAAATTGACAGTGGCTAATTCGTGGTGGCATCCATTTGTAAATGAAAGCTATACGAAGAAGCTTCCACCAGTTTATTCGCGTGGCGTCAATTCTTCCATGCAATGGCAGATGTTTGAATGATCCCCGTCCGGTCACTTAGGCTGAATTTGGGAGAGACCTCTTGAAACAGTTATAGCTGATGTACTCGTCATTTTGGTGACCGTGATGTTCTTGCGGGACGGACGCAGGTATAATACACAACAGGATCATTACGGGCAGAGAAGTTACTATGGTGGGTGACTAGAGCTAGTACCGTTACACAAGTGAGTATGGTGGGGACCATCCACTTATTCATCGCTGGCGTGAAACTAGATTTTACTACGTCCCTTTGTCATCAAGCCTCCAGCCAATCCATATTCCCCCCCCCCCATTCCCCTCTTCCCCCTCCCCCCTTCCCTCCACCAATCACGGGAATAAAAAAAAAACTTTAGTGTTACAAGAAGCCTCATCCGAGTACAAGAAACCCCAGTAGCGTTGAATTTATCAAAGTAAAAAAAATCTGCTCTAATTCTTTCGCCCTTATGAAGTAACGGTTCTCATTGACGTTATCGGTGCTTCCAGAGCTGATATTGTTTTGTAACACTGAAGGCATTGATATACTATAGTCTAGTACGATCAGTATTGCTGTACGGACATGAATCATGATATGACAATGAAGTTATTCTACAAGATTTTGTCGTTAGAAAAATAAAACTAAAAAAAAGAATATTAGGAGTCAACTGGCAGGAGAGAGAGAGAAGTAATACCATAAAGGAAATTATGGAAGTTACATGTGTAGATGAGATAATAATGAAGGAGGAGGGGAGATGGTTCGGGCATGTCTTCCACACAGCCCTGGGAGAATAGTACGTGACTTGTCAGCTAAGCTCCTGTGGGCACCGGAACAGTTGGGAGACCCAGACTTACGTCGATGAGGCACATGAGAAGAGGAGGCTGTACATATATTGTTAAGATTTATTTATTGAAAATTTTAGTATTTTTATATACTTGTTTATTGATAATTTATGACTATTAGATTTCTATTTGAAGCTCATTTTACCTATGATTGTCTACTTTTACATAGTTTCAAATAGTTTCCTATGGTATTTATATTACTGATTTTGATATTCTTAACCTATACCAAGTTTTATGTAAGATTTAAATTCAAATTGTTTTATACTGATATGGCTACTTATGTAGAATACCCAATGTATAATTGGAAATAAAGGATTATTATTTATTATTATTATTATTATTATTATTATTATTATTATCATATACAGAAGTTGGTTGAACTTGCACAGTCCGTTTCAGAGTTACTTTGGCACATACGCACACATATATATATATATATATATTTTTATATATATATATATATATATATATATATATATATATATATATATATATATATATATATATATATATATATTATATACGTCGATGAGGCACATGAGAAGAGGAGGCTGGAGATGAATGGAGATGTGTTGAAGAGAAAACACAGTAAATGCACTGGAGGCGGAATTTCATAAAGGCCCATTTCATTGCACGGCGTTGATAAAAAAAGAAAGTAAAAAAAAAGACCGTTTAGACAAAGAAATTTGCTGAACATTGCGTCAGCTTTCAGGGGAACAGTTCTGAGTTATTTGACAAGTACATTTTGGAAGACAAGAAACTACGAGGTAAGTGGCTCGAGTTAATTTCGATCATTGACTATATCGGCTTTTTTTTTTTATCCTTCACATTCATGGTGGACATAAATGAACATGTGCGTTGAATGGCGGGGTCACGTATCTGTAGCCACTTTCTCGCTAATCTCGTGCACACGTTTTCGTCAGGGACGAAATTTGGCTCTAGATGTGCCTGACTGAAGGTCGAATGAGTGATAATCAAAATAATTTGAATTTTTATATTATTCAATTTGTTAGTATTGTAAACGGAAGCCGTTTATGTATCTGTGAGAAACTCGCTTGAAAAGGATATTTGCTTAGTGTATACAACATTAGTAGCGCATATGGAACAGCTTAAATGCATTTTAATTTGGAGGGGAAACCGAAGAGTACTGTTAACGTAAGAGCAATCTTTCTCTGCTCCTCTTATTCATCTATGTAAACTATAAAAATGAAGGCTTAGGAAGAAAAGTTAAGTCATTTTCCATAAAATTTCATTGCCGATAAGAAATAACTCCTCGTAATAATAGTAGGATAATGGCATAAGGATATTGCCCCCCTCTCTCTCTCTCTCTCTCTCTCTCTCTCTCTCTCTCTCTCTCTCTCTCTCTCTCTCCTTTCGCAACTGAACACTGTCAGTTCTGAATGATGTAGTGATGCAAACCCAATTATAATCCTCTAATGAGCATCAGAAATCCGAATCCCGTTCATTTGCCTACGACGCCTCTTTGCCCCAGTAATCCCGCGACTGTTGTTATTCCGTGATGACGATGCTACTCCTCCTCTTCTTCTTCTTCTCCGTCATTTATAAGAGGAAAGGAAAAAGAGAAGTATGGAACAATTGCATTAGGCCATTTACCCGAGATAACTATGTAGTAGATGGCTGCGTCTCCGGGGAAATGGGACGCGCCCGGCCTTCTGTAAATTTCTTTGTTTGCAATAATGAATCGTGTTGCAGACAGGTTGGCCGGGCACACCCCACCCCCTTCCCGCCTCTCCCTTGGCCAATCAGCTCCCTGCAGGGACCTGAGCTTTGCAATTGCTCTTCATATCTGCTGCTTAGGGTAATTATCGGAAAATCTGGCTCTAATGCAAGTAATTAGGGGCGGTCTTGGCTGTTGTACCTTGCTCTCCAGAAGGGCGTCTCCTTCCATTACTCTTGCTTGGCCAGAGCCACGTCTTCTTCATCAGGGAGAAAACTTCAAGGGGAACAGAGCAGTCGGGCGATGAAGTCTTTAAGTGCTTCATTCTCGGTGATTGTTGCATTTCGTATATGTCTCTCTCTTCATTTATTTAAGGGGAATATTCAACAATTATTTGCTTTTAAAAGCGAATTTCCGTTATAACAACCTTATTTATGCGAGTATTTTTATTTTAAAGGTTGCGCTTTGTTTGGGGACGAATGCTACTTTGGAACCGAGAGGGCAAACACTCTCAAGTCAACGCATGCATGCGTTCGGGTGTTTGTTTGTGTAGTGGATACGAGAGAGAGAGAGAGAGAGAGAGAGAGAGAGAGAGAGAGAGAGAGCAAAAGCAGAATCTCCGAGAGGTGGATCGAGGAAGACGTGGTTTCATCTCAAGCTCACCTGGGAGGCGGTGTTGAGAATTGGTGGGAAGGGGGAGGAATCCACAAGGCGGGAAGGGGGAGGGAGAGGGAGAGGGTTATTACAGAACAGGGGAGTCCAGACGACGCGATGTGGCAACGCTGCTCCCTCCTGTTAGTGACCAATTTAGTTTGGGAAGATGGCACTTAACTCAATAACTCACGCTAGTTAACTACTCTTATGAAATAGACACAAGTGCTAAATGAAGGTGCATCTCAGGGGATTGCATCATTAACTACCTGACTGTGATTTCTCGCGGGTTTTCAATCTGATTGTTAGCTGTTATTAATCTCCGAGGAATTCCGTAGGCCTTGAGGATGTCTGTTGCATATTTCTTTCCGATTTGTGTCGACGAAGGCACCGCAGTTTGGAGGTGTGACATGACCGGTGTCTCAAGGGCGTCTCTTGAAAATTTAGCAAATGTATATGCATAAATATTCATATGGATTTGTCAGTGATTACCTCTTCGTGCTTATCTGTTTGAATACACACAAAATGTATAAGAAAAAACGACTGTGCAAGAGTATACCTATAAGCGTATCCTTATACAACCGATAAGCTCGCTTTGTATTCATCCGTACAGAATCTTTTTCGTATGTTTTTTAGGAATACATAATAGACAGTTCAAGCTTAAGCGCAAACGCCTAAAATATGCGAATGATAGCGTCAAGAAACTTTGAGAATTATGAGAATGAACGAACCAATAAAGATAAATTTATTAATCTGTACTGAGGGTCGAGACCGCATTAATACCGAAAAGTAATTGCTGTCCTTTGATCAGTAAGATATGAAAACGCACCTGAATACCTCGTTAACAACTGTAGTGTTAGGCTATTTGTACAAATCATATACCGTGTAGTAAACAACTTTTGGGAATTAACCAATAGCCAAATTATTTAATTGTCAATTACATTACACATTCTGGACTAGAGGACGTATACACTGTCTCTAGCACAAATATATGCAAACATACATTATTATCTGTTTTCATTGTTGTGTGCATATGTTTAGTACTTATATATATATATATATATATATATATATATATATATATATATATATATATATATATATATATATATATATATATATATATATATACTAATATATATATATATATATATATATATATATATATATATACTGTGTATATATATATATATATATATATATATGTGTGTGTGTGTGTGTGTGTGTGCGTGTGCGCGCGCGTCTGTGGATAGGAGATAGTTACGGATAAAAGCAACAGGCAATCACTGTCACACTCATCCTTTATCAGCTGAATCAAGAATAGACCCCATGTATAGAAAACTAGCAAAATTCTAACTGGTATTCCTGCCAATACGAAGCCAGAGGACTGCACTCGTACTCCCTTGATCCTAAGGCCCTTCTGTTCCAGCACCTCTGCTCTCTATACAGTCAACACTTTCTTGGTCTCCTCCTCCTCCTTTCAAACTATTTTGAACTATACACATCTCTCTTGACCACGTAACCGGGCCTCCTCAAAACTCTGGTGCTTCGATTCATTTATTTTAACCTTTTTGCTTCATCATCTTTGTATTTCTGATTCCTCAGTGTTTCAACTCTTCTTAATCCCCATTACAACATTTCAAGAGTTTCTGTCCTTTCCCTTCTATGCATTCAGCATCTGCACTTCATTTTCATAAAGGAGAGTTGGCTAAACGCTCCTTTCATACACATTTAGTACCACATGATAGATGCTTCTCTTGCCTCTCATGCCTTTTGCCAAGATTCAGTTTCCTTCCTTGCTTCCATTGCTGGGTGACACCTCTTTACTCATCCTATCATTGCAAGGTAAAATTTACTCCCAAAAACCTTTTACATTTTTCTACCATTATAACTGACATTAATACCATAATGCTGATTTTCATTTGCCCTTATTATCATGCGTTTATTAACATCCCTGTCTTCTTGATAACTCTTTCTATCCCATGTAGTCTTTGCAACGTTTTGCTAAAGATCCCACAGCTTATCCCTTCATCTCTCCTTTCTCTCGCTTCTCTCACTACTCATCAATGAAAATAGTAGATTGGTGGGCAAACAGTATTCCCTTGTTTTAAGCCTTAGACACAAAACCTGTAACTCAGTAACTCTTCGCATTCTTATTTTAACAGACGCCTCCTTGCCATGATGAGAACTTCTAAACATTATTTCGTCAGAACGTTCTACGTTGCACATCCATCAATTTAACTGCGTATTTTGAACTTTTTTTTCTGATGTCAGTGTCAGTCGAGTTTTCTGTGCTGCCTCTTAGGAACAGTATCACAAAATTTAGCAGTTGCGGCACCAGATATTTCTGAGTTTATCAAATCCCTCCTCCGGATTAATTGTTCTTGTTGAAAAATACCTTTCATGAATATTTTTGTACACAAGGAGGTACCGTAAGCATACGTGCATACCTTATATCAACCATCTAATCTTAGTTTATATCTTGTACGTTCCTACATAGTGGGCATATTGGAACAACACACTGAAAAAGTTTCAGAGTAAAAAAAAAATCACTGTTATGCAATAGTATAATAAGAAAGTCTTTGGGCAGTTTGGTTTTCATGAGAAAATAATAAATAATCATCCTGGTCAATTTCTCTCTCTCTCTCTCTCTCTCTCTCTCTCTCTCTCTCTCTCTCTCTCTTAGCCATTTTTCTTTAAATGATGTTAGGTACCTGGTAACTAGGGCTGCATGTTAGTTGGTTCGAATTATTTTTTAATTCTTCAAATCGAAAGAATTTAATGA
Organism: Macrobrachium rosenbergii; assembly: GCF_040412425.1. Taxonomy (NCBI): domain Eukaryota; kingdom Metazoa; phylum Arthropoda; class Malacostraca; order Decapoda; family Palaemonidae; genus Macrobrachium; species Macrobrachium rosenbergii. Next base: position 22,145,395 of record NC_089755.1, read on the forward strand.
AATGGAGAATCTTGGTTGAATCAGTTTGTTAGAGCTCTCGTCCGTTTTCTCAGTTTCACGTACAGCGTTATAATTTTTGGCCACAGTTACGTTTTCTAATAAAGTAGCAAGTGGTATGGTTAACTTTGGGATAAATTAAAGATAATTGTATTTTTTTATTTTTGGTTGTTTTTATATAAAAGAGATGGGAACAACACTGAAAAAGTAAGTTTTGTTCCCTGTGAAAATTATATCATTCTTCTAAACATACTGTTTTTTTGGTTTTTATTTTATTTTTCATGCAATATTCCATTTTCTGCAGAAGAGATGCGTACTAGCCCCATCTATCAGTGTAACGTCATTGCAGGATTCTAAGTAAAACAAATCAGTGTAATTAACAAGACTACTGTTCATATGATATGTTGGAAATTGAGTCTGCATCTACTCCTCAATTATCGACATGGTTAGGCTTAAAAACCACGTCTTTGAACGAGAGAGAAAAAAATTTGGTTGGAACTTAGAGTGGCCGGAGACTGTGTTTGGAAGTTTCCTCTGTGGAAAATTCTTTTAACCTTGATGAAGTCAAATTTTTCAACATTTACGCAAAATGCGTTGTTAAAAAGATATTAAGGGCGCCGCCGTGCCTTTTAAAGTAATTCCTGCATTTCAGGCAGTAGCTCCGTTGAATCTTCCTGAACGTTTTGCTTCGCGCTCAAGTAATCCTCATTTTACTACGCAGATTCCTTTCTTATACTCACAAGCCTTTTTCATTCTTAGAACACTGGATGTAAACCACTAATTAGGACGTTTTCTGAAAAGCATAATTAGGTACTTCCAACAAGGTGGTTATGCTTTTGGTCCAGTACGTTTGTCTGTTTGTTAAGAGAGGTACTGTTTTAATTATATTTTTACCTTTCCGTTAAGTAGGAAGAGTTCAAAGGTCAAACAGGTATTTAACCTTGGCCATAAATTTGGAATTATACGATACAGAAACTTCCTGTTTTTCATTTATAATCGACTAATAATATGTAAAGAGGCCAAGGGTAATGTTAAGATTAAAGATATAATAAAGATTTAACCTTGAACTGTACAAAATAAACTTCACATTTAACAAGTAAAATCCATTAATGATGGCACTGTGTACATATTGTTGTCAAGTTCAAGCTAAGACCATATTTACAGTAGATGTCGAAGACCAAGTAAGAATTTGTTCTGTCCACAACTTTGCACAATATGAGAGAGAATACTGTTTTGTATGCATAATCCACTTATGATGCTGATGTGCAGCATATGGACAAGGGGTTACATGAAGGTCAAAGTCGTATAAAGATTTAACATTGACCTTAATCTTTGATCTAAAAGAGATAGATTACTTAAGGTTCTTTGCAGCGTGACCTTAATCTTTGATCTAAAAGAGATAGATTACTTAAGGTTCTTTGCAGCGTCCCTTCGGTTCCTAGCTGCAACCTCTTTCATTCTTTTTACTGTACCTCCATTCATTATCTCTTTCTTCCATCTTACTCACCACCCTCTTAACAATTGATTCATAGTGCAACTGCTAGGTTTTCATCCTGTTACACCTTTCAAACCTTTTTACTGTCAGCTTCCGTTTTAGCACTGAAGAACCCCAAAAGTGTCAGCGCTTGGCCTTTGGCCTAAATTCTATATTCTGTTTTATTCTAAAGAGATAAGAGATTTTTCATATGTTTACACAGAGTGATGTCGAGTTCATACTGAAAGGTTAAAGGTTGAACGGGAATTTAAACTTAGCTACAACCTCTGAATTATGCGAGTTTCAGACATTATCATCTGATACGTATAATCCACCAATGACGCCAGTACACATTGTGGTCAGAATCTGACTTAGAGGTCCAAGGTTACATAACAGTTTAATTTTGAAAGGATCTTTCGAACTATGCAAGACAGAGGATTCCCATTAGTCATGCAATTCACTAATAATTAATGCTTCTGTGCAATTTACTGGAAAGGTCAAGTTCATGTTTAATGGTCGAAGGCCTAATCGGAATATACTATTGACCATGACTTGAACTATGTGAGATAGTTTCTTAATATTTTTCATACATGTTCAACTAATGACGCCTCTGTGCTGTGTGATGTCAAGGTCAAGTCCACTGTTAGAGCTCCAAGGTCAACTAGGAATTTAAACATGGACATAACAAAATAGGGCTTCTCACTTGGCATGCATCTGTTGCAAGATTGATTGCCCAGTCTTACCTGATTGCTGTGGCTGCGGTATGTGACTGGTACAGTGGTCACAATGTCGCATGTAAATACACAGAGACAGAAACGAAATTATATCTGGTTTTATTTTAATAGCCCTTTTTTTTCATTTTTGTTTCTTTCTTAGCCATATATAACATATTTTTTAAAAAGAAGAAGAGTTTTTATCAGAGAGAGAGAGAGAGCCTTAACGATGAAATGCGACCCAGCTTTAGGGGATATCGAAAACAGCCTAGCTACATTTATTTTTTCTTTACATTTATACAGCGCTTTCTTCGGTCGAGTGTTTGACCAGTAGGAAGTATGAGAAGATTTGCAATATGTCAGGAGCATCATACTTCGCCAAAAGCATTCGTAATGCTGCAATTTAGCACATCTACCGAATGGATTGCAAGACAAAGTTCCTCCAGACACTGTTACCAGACCCATTTTTTATGTTTTTAATCCTAATTTAGAGTTAGAGGATCCATTTGGATCACTGATTTGTGTGGGTTCCATTTCATCATACATATTTCCGTATAATATACTTGAGTTTACACTTCGTAAAAAGGATGTGCTTACTCTTTAAGTTTTTTCCGATCTCGTTGAATTAATTCGCCCTCTGAATTGAAGATTATTTATGAACATAGAATCATGGTAAGGCGCAAACATTTTTATAGTTTGAAATATTTACAAAACACTTTATTTTTCATTATTTGAGGAGCTTCACTGTGTTTGCAGGAAAACTATTATCGTATTGGAAATATGAAGTAAAAACATTTTGTAAATAATACTTGAAAAACATATCTAAAACGGTAAATTTTTGAGGCCTTTAAAAGGTATTCAAAGGAATGTTTTTATCTCAAAGGGGACCATTAAAAGAATCGTTGCCTAAATAATGTTTGTGGAATGGCTGAAAATCTTCCATCTGGGATGCAAGCCTGCCGTCTCATCTACTGTGACTGAAAGAGCCAGGCATTATGAACACCCATTTTATAACTGAACAGAAATAGAGGTAGCTTACTTCTGTTTATATTCTGAATTTGAGAGCAGTAAACTCGGAGTGCAGTGTGTGACAGGGAGTTGCTTGAAGAGCTTCTGAAACCAATAAAATTGGTTTCAAAAGCAGATATTTTTAGTAAAATTAATCCTTGAGCATTACCTCTAACCAATAACGTGATCATTAACTTTTATTCTTTTTTCTCTCAACTTTTCGTTGTTCTTAACGTCTATGGCTTTTTTTTGTACACTTTGTATTTCTTGACAGTCTCAGATGAGGCAAAATATTCCCGTAAAGATTAGTGATTTCAGGATAATAGACCAGTTTCATTACATAATCCCATGTTGATCGTTGGTCGTGAGTCAAACAATAAAAGAATTGATTGGAAATGAGTGCAAATAACTGATGAGTTTGGAGACTTGCAACTACTGTAATTCTGTAGAATGAATTTCAGTTCGACCAGTCACAAAAATAAATCGCCGCCGAGAGTCATCTCGACGGTTCATAACAAAAACAGAAAAGAAATGAAAGAAAAGAAGAGTGCCACAAGCAAGCACGCCAAAACACATACATAGCCATAAGGGCCACTCAGAGAACCAATCCCTGTCCCATCAAAAAGCCTTCAGCAGTGACCGGGGTTTTGGGGAGACGTATCCCCTCGAGAAATCTGTTTTCAATCGCACTTCCACGCACCCAATCATATCTGATGTCTTTCCTGTATCTCTCTCTCTCTCTCTCTCTCTCTCTCTCTCTCTCTCTCTCTCTCTCTCTCTTGATGACTGCTCGTGTCACGCCTCATTTCCGCACGTGGACATAGTGGATGGGTTTTGGGCGTTCCAATTTTTTTGGTGGGGAGGGGTTAGGTAGATGACTCACGCTATATCCATTTCTGGAATGCCGTTATCATTGTTGCTTCTATATTCATTGTTAATTTTACTGTTATTGCTCATTGAAAAATACAATAACAGTTGAAATTTTAACCCTTTAAACAGTACTGATTACCAATATTACCATTTGTTTAGGTGTGTGATGTAACCGTTGGAGTCCTCGAAGTGAAAGGAGAGAAATGGCAGTTTTCTGAACTTAGTCATAAGACGAGAGCTTTGAGCTTGACCTCACGATCACGGCTATATTCATATCACAAATCGAACAACACTTGGAGAAACGTCCTTTAATGATCAATTCCATTTGGCTTGAGACTCCCCTGGACCGAGTCGGGTCGTGGTTCAATCCTCATGTGACGGGTCGGTGGACTTATTATCATTTAAAAGTAAAAAAAGTTACGTCCCTTGCAGTAACATCATTGTTCTTTCGTGAAAATATTTAATTTACTTCAGATTTCCTTGCATGTGTGTGTTTGTGATGGTATTAATGCGACCTAGTAATTTAGTGAAACTATTTCCAGTTTAGAGATATGTCAAAATCCATAATGAACGGAGATATGCAAGCTCCTCCCAGTCGAGCTTATCTGCAAGGACTAATGTCCATGTAGGGGATGTGTAATTTTGAATGCGCATTGAAAATGCAGTTTGAAAATTCTCTACTGTAGGGTAGAAACAAAGCTGTTACAAGAATCATTCTCTCAGGTAACGAGTACGTCTAAAAAAAGGTAGTTAACTATTTTCTTCTTCCACCATAAATTTGAGAATGCCGTGTTGGGCTGATGGGAGATGGTATTCAGATCTCCTTTTTTATCTTAGTGAACACAAAACCCTCACGACTGGTTCTAGAGTGTGTGCCTGTTAAACAGTTTATCCCCAACAGAATACCCAAATCTCGTCCATCCAAATGTATGATCCCAAGGTTTCTATTTTCGTCGGTGGACTTGTGTATCACCTAAAAAAATTCTCTTTAGTGAACTGGTATATGAAAGATTTTATATACTTTTTTATACAATTATTAAAATTTTTTGGAAATTTAAGATTTTCTTAATTTATCGTATTTAACTTTCTCCAGAAGATGTATATGAATCACGGTGATGTATATATATATAGTCATAATATATATATATATACAATATATATATATATATATATATATATATATATATGGATATATATCTCCAATATATAAAACACCTATTATATTATATTATATATATATATGATGGGATATGGTATTCATTATATATATATCTTGTATATACTATATTATATGTATCATAATAAATACTGATTGTATGTATGTATGTGTTTGGTTCGATCCACATACACTCTGAAACGGTGGAATATATATATCACCTAAATATATATATATATATATATATATATATAAATATATATATATAATATATATATATTTATAAATATTAAAGGACGTTTGTAGCTTTTTGATTGTAAACAATATCAATGACCAAGACCAGTAAAAGATGTGTCTAAATGGGAGTCATAAACTTTAACGTCCGTTGAAAAGGAAGGTAGCATTTAGGCATTTCCCCTATAGGAAAATTTCATATCAGCCTTAAAAATAGGTGATCCTAAGGTCCTTTTTTCCTTTCTAAAATGTTTTTAACAGAACACCTGAGGCATGACTGTAGGCCTGTTTTTGACTGATGGGAGAACAGGCAGAGAGAACCATTTATAACACGTCTCTTGTTTGTCTATTATTCTATTAGTGAAGTGAAGAAGCAATTGCAAGAACTTCCCGATTCCCCGTCCAACATTCGTCCTGGTTAAAGTCTCTTTTGTTCAAAACTGGACCATTCTTTTTATCCTCTTCCTGTATTTCCCAATCTTTCTTTGTTTCATTCTCCAGCCACCATTTACGGGAAATATATTGAAGTCTAGATTAAGTCAAATTATTATATTGTTAGGTTACGAATTTGACCTTAAGTCTGATTGTATCATTTGAATACTCTGGTGATTCGTTATAAATAGTCATTTCACTGTTTGGAGGAACTGTTGCGTTGTATTTAAAACCATCTTAACGAGTAGAGATTCTTTGTATGCGTCCGCAGTTGGTGACGTCTCCATCATAAAACATTCCTTGAATATTCTTTGTTAAGGTGGGCTGACCTGGGAGAATTAACGACTGTCTTTTAGGTTAATTCTGGCTTCAAGTGGCAGGTTATGTGTATCACTTGCAGGGCTTGAAAATTCCCCGTTGAACAATAAATGATCAGCCAAGACACCACACGGAACAATATATATATAAAAAATATTATATATATATATATATATATATATATAATATATTACTTCCGATATATATATATACATATTATATATACGTTTACATATATATGATTGTATATGAATATATATGATGTATAAATATCATAATACATTATTACATCTTCTGACATGTGATAAATACGATAAATTAAGAAAATCTTAAATTTGTAAAAAATATAAAAATTCTATAAAAAAAGTATAAAAAGCACCTGACCAGCTTTCACTAAAGAGAAAGAAAGACGGAATGACACAAGGAAAGACGAAAATAGAAACCTTAGCTCACATACATTTGGATGGAGGAGATTTGGGTATTCTGTTGGGGGATTAACTGCTTAATAGGCAACGACTCTAGAACAGGTAGTTCGTGAGGGTTTTGTGTTCTTTCTAAGATAAAAAAAAGAAGAGACGGTGGACTTATTTATCACCTAAAAACACTGCATTCTCAAATTCGGTAACAAGAGGAAAATATTAACTTACTTTTTAGACGTACTCCTTACCTGAGAATGATTCTTGTAACACTTTATTTCTATTGTACAGACAATTTTCAAACTGCATTTTCAATGCACATTCAAAATACGCATATATATATATATATATATATATATATATATATATATATATATATATGGTTGTATGCATGTTTGTATGTTCCACATACACTGAAATGCATTGAGCAATTTCAACCAAACTTGGTATACATATGACTTACTGTCTTGAAAAGAACACTGTCTGGGTCTGGGTAAGACATCACAGCCACCAAAGCGGGGGGGAATGTGGGAAGGGGGTGTGAAGGGAGTGAAATGTAAAAATAACCCAAAACAACAGATATTAGTGTCTAATCCATAGTTTTCAAGGTCACTGAGATGAATAGTGACACTCCTGATTCCCTGTAAGTCCAAGTTCAGCTCTGATAGGAACAGGGTTGAGAAGGGGTTGGAAGGTGGTGACGTAAAAATATATAAAAATGACAGATATTAGTGTCTAATCCATAGTTTTCGAGGATGCTGAGATGAATAGTGAAACTCCAGATGCCCTTTTAAGTCCAAATTCAGCCCTGATAGGAAGGTGGTGTGAGAAGGGGTGGGAAGGGGGTGACATGTAAAAATAACCTAAAACAACAGGTATTAGAGTCTAATCCATAGTTTTCAAGGTCACTGAGGTGAATAGTGACACTCCCGATGCCCATCGAGTCAAAGTTCAGCCCTGATAGGCAGGAGGCTGAGAAGGGTGGGAAGGGGGCGACATAAAAATAACTGAAAACGGCAGATACTAGTGTCTAATCCATAGTTACTGAGATTGCTGAGGTGAATAGTGACACTCCCAATGCCCTTTAACTCCAAGTTCAACCCCGACATGAAGGAGGTGAGAATGCGTGGAAAGGGTGACATGTAAAAATAAACGAAAATGGCAGATATTGGTGTCTAATCCATAGTTTTTGATGTCACTGAGATGAATAGTTACACTCTGATGCCCTTTAATTCCAAGTTCAGCCCCAATAGGAAGGGGGTTGAGAAGGAGTGGGAAGGTGGTGATATGAAAGAATAACCTAAAATGACCAGTATTAGTGTCTTATGCATAGTTTTCGAGGTCACTGAGATGAATAGTGGCACCCCCAATGCCCTTTAAGTCTGAGTTCAGCCCGATAGGAAGGGGAGGTGAGAAGAGGGAGGAAGGAGGTGACATGTAAAAATAACTGAAAACGACAGATGTTAGTGTCTAATCCTTAGTTTTTGTGGTTGCAGAGATGAACAGTTACACTCCCAATGCCCATTGAGACTAAGTTCAGCCCCGATAGGAAGGGGTGGTGAGAAGTGGTGAAATATATGTAAAAAATGCTGGGTAATGTAGCTGAAGCAACTATCTTAACAGAAAAGAGAGAGAGAGAGAGAGAGAGAGAGAGAGAGAGAGAGAGAGAGAGCAGAGGAGATGTTGTGAGGAGAGAGAGAGAGTTTATCGGTTGTCATTTAGAGTTTTCCTGGGCAGCGCTGGGTTGGTCAGCTAGTATATATGTATAGATGAATGTGTGTGTTCCAGGATAACTCTAAAACGCTTTTTGCAATTTCAACCGAACTTGGTATACATATGACTTACTATCTAGAAAAGAATACTGTGGGGCTAAGACATCACTAGCACCAAAGGGGGTGGGGGTGGGAAGGATTTCCCTGAAATGGGACTGGTTCTGATTATAGACTTAATAACTAAATGACTTAATAACTAAATAAACTCTACAGGATTATCATACCTCATTCTAGTATACATATGACTTACTATCTGGAAAAGAATATTGTGGGGTAAGACCTCACTGGCACTAAAGGGGGTTGGGGATGGGAAGAGGGTGGCATGTAAAAATAACCCAAAACAACAGATGTTAGTATCTAATCCATAGCTTTTGAGGTTGATAAGGTGAATAGTGACACTCCTGTGCCCCTTTAAGTCTAAATAAGATTAATAGTGACACTCCTGATGCTCTGCAAGTCTAAATTCAGCCCCAATTGGGAGGGGGTGAGATGGGGGTGGGAAGGGGTGACAAGTAAAAATAACCAAAAATGACAGATATTGGTGTCTAAGCCATAGTTTTCAATGTCGCTAAGATGAATAGTGACTCTCCCGATGCCCTTAAAGTCCAAATTCAGTCCAGGTGGGGTGGGGAGAAGGGGGTGGGAATGGGGTGATGTAAAAATCACTGGAAACGATAGATATTAGTGTCTATTCCATAGTTTTCGTGTCGTTGAGGTGCATAGTCAAACTCCCGATTCCCTGTAAGTCCAAATTCAGCCCCAATAGGTGAGTGGGGTGGGAATGGGGTGGGAAGGGATGACATGTAAAAATAACTGAAACGACAGCTATTAATGTCTAATCCATAGTTTACAAGGCCACTCGGAAGAATAGTAACACTCCCAATGCCCTTTAAGTCCAAGTTCAGCCCTGGAAGTGGGGTGTGAGAAGGGGTGGGAAGAGGGTTACTAAAAAATAACCGAAAACGACAGATATTAGTGTCTAATCCATAGTTTTCGAGGTCACTGAGATGAGTAGTGACACTCCTGATTCTCCATAAGTCCAAGTTCAACCCTGATAGGAAGGGGGGTGAGAAGTGGTGGGAAGGTGGTGACATGTAAAAATAATTAAAAACAATAGATATTAGTGTCTAAACCATAGTTTTCGAGGATGCTGAGATGAATAGTGACACTCCTGATGCCCTTTAAGTCCAAATTCAGCCCTGATAGGAAGGTGGTGTGAGAAAGGGTGGGAAGGGGGTGGCATGTAAAAATAACCTAAAACGACAGGTATTAGAGTCTAATCCATAGTTTTCAAGGTCACTGAGGCGAATAGTGACACTCCTGATGCCCATTGAGTCTAAGTTCAGCCCTGATAGGAAGGGGGCTGAGAAGGGTGGGAAGGGGGCAACATAAAAATAACTGAAAATGACAGATATTAGTGTCTAATCCTTAGTTATTGAGATCGCTGAGGTGAATAGTGACACTCCCAATGCCCTCAACGATCAAGTTCAACCCTGATAGAGGGGTTTGAGAAGGAGTGAGAAGGGGAACATGTAAAAATAACCAAAAACTACTGATATTAGTGTCTAATCCATATTTCGGGGTCACTGAGATGAATAATGACACTCCCGATTCCCTTTAAATCCAAGTTCAGCCCTGATAGGAAGGGGGCTGAGCAGGGTGGGGAGCGGGTGACATAAAAATAACCAAAAATGACAGGTATTGGTGTCTAATCCATAGTTTTCGAGTCACTGAGATGAATAGTGACACTCCTTATGCCCTTTAATTCCAAGTTTAGCCCTGATAGGAAGGGGGTGAGAAGGGGTGGGAAGGTTGTGATATGAAAAAATAACCTAAAATGACAAGTATTAGTGTCTAATGTATAGTTTTCGAGGTCGCTGATGTACAGTCGTGGGAAACAAACCTGTGTCCTATAATCAGACCGAGGTCCTGTTGGCGACCTGTGCCCGATACAATTACATATGTATCTGGTAAAAAAGTGACCAGTAGATTCTGCATATATATACTGTATATGTATATGTATAATATATATATATTATATATATATACATATGTATATATACATATATAAATATTTATGTTCAGTATATAAATAAAGGCAATGCCACAAAGGAAGGTGAAACAACGGAGTTGTGCTAGGCTTATCGACTCACTGTCCGTTACTTAGCCACTAAGTAAAGGACAGTAAGTCAAAGGGCCTAGCACCACTCTGTCGTTTCACTTTCCTTCGTGTCATTGCCTTTATTTATATATTCATAACATTCCATATATTCGTGATTCAGTTATACATGTATATATATATATATATATATATATATATATATATATATATATATATATATATATATATATATATATATATATATATATATATTTATATATATATATATATATATATATATATATATATATATATATATATATATATATATATATATATATATATATATACAGTATATATATATATATATATATATATATATATATATATATATGTATATATGTATATATATATATATATATATATATATATATATATATATATATATATATATATATATATATATATATATATATCTGTATAACTGATTCAGTTATACATATACAGTATATATATAATATATATATATATATATATATATATATATATATATATATATATATATATATATATATATATATATATATATATATATATATATATATATATATATATATATATATATATATATATATATATATATATATATATAGTTATATATATTGATATGGTTTTGATCTGGTCCAGAGGTCAACTTGGCTGATTTAAGGCCACAGAATGATTTTAGCTGAGATTCACAGAAACTTACCATGGGAGGGGAGGGGGGTTTAGTAGCATCTAACTTCTAGCCCTGGGTTCAGACGAATGCATATTAGAAAAATGTCGGCTTAGGGCCCTCTTCAAATGAGGGAATGATCATGTAAACACTTAGAGTTCACATAATTAATTATTTTTACATTAAACACAATCAGAAGAATGGGGATGCTAATAGAAAGGGGAACAGAGTCCTGTCAAACAAATCAGCTATACTGTAGATGAAAGATCCACGATGATACACATGGTGGGGGGGCTATTCAGAGGGCACCACAATGAGAGATACAGAGGTTAGGCCAATGTGCACACACGAGATGATGAGACAGTTTCGCAGCAAGCACTCCTATCTGCAGTTGAGAATGCAACGTTACTAGTTAGCCGACAACATAATTAAAGGGAATCGAGGGGTTGCACTTATGGTGCCAAGCAACTTGATCCTGTAACATTGGTTAATACGCTTACGTTAATATGTTATGCACTTCACTTATGTACACAGGTCTCACTGAGGTAAATTGCACTGAGAAAAGAAAATAAAGTAGTGAGAGAAAATAATAGGGTAGGTGACTGACTTCGAGAACCTCAGTTCTGGCACATTACCTTCTTCAAGAGATGGGGTTTCTCGTCTAAAGGTGGCAGCAGTGGAGGGTGATAATGAAGGTGATCACCACAAAAGTAACTCAGGCTTCTAGACCAACCACGTGGTAAAGCAAGGGGGCAGCTCAAAGGGAGCAAGAGGACTGCAAGTGTTCTGGGTAGGTCGTCCAACATCTCTTGAGGTTGATCTGCCTGCGCGGCTCCCTTTTGTAACATCAGAGGATTAAGATTCCGCTCCATCCAGGAGATGTTGTCTTCGCTGGTACCCCATTTTCTATAAAGGGCTCACACGTGGTGTTTTGCAGGTATGCCGCCTTGCGAGGGCACACATGCCCAGGTGTCATGGCGCCAGCACGCTTTCTCTTGTGAGTCACTCTTGCACTGGCAAGGATTAATCTCCCTAGGACCGCATCTGGAATTAAGGTCTCGGGCAGATCACTCAGTCAAAGGAAGGTTAAAGCTTACCAAAGGGATTGGTGAGAGAGAAATCAAAAGGAGCGAATTATTCACCCACAGCTTCTTTATTCATTATGTAATTGTGATAGGAGGGTTGGCTAGGAAGAGGTTTCCCTCGTTGCAATATATATGTGTGTATATATATATATATATATATATATATATATATATATATATATATATATATATATATATATATATATATATATATATATATATATATATATATATATATATATATATATATATATATATATATATATATATATATATATATATATATATATATATATATATATATATATATATATATATATATATATATATATATATATATATATATATATATATATATATATATATATATATATATATATATATATATATATATATATATATATATATATATATATATATATATATATATATATATATATATATATATATATATATATATATATATATATATATATATATATATATATATATATATATATATATATATATATATATATATATATATATATATATATATATATATATATATATATATATATATATATATATATATATATATATATATATATATATATATATATATATATATATATATATATATATATATATATATATATATATATATATATACTTTTGGAATAACTTGAACCCAATGTGATTTATACTTAATAAATGCATCTGCCTGGACAGGACTCGGACCTGGTCCTGTGGTTTAGATGTAATGATAGACTTCACTTGGTCACTACTAAGTTTAAGATCCAATTGGAAGAGTATGAAGCAATTCTGACGTCCGTAGCAGGATTTAAACCTTCATCTGGAGCATCAGAACGAGGTCACGTTACCCACTTAACCACGAGAAGGATTAAGTCTATAGCCACTCGTACATATGTACATATATCTGCCGAACTGGAATAGACCCCTCCTCACTATTGTAGTCAAGTGTGAACCTGATTTTACCGCTTTTTATGCTGATTATATATATATATATATATATATATATATATATATATATATATATATATATATATATATATATATATATATATATATATTTTTAATGGTAACTTTCATATGAAATTCACATAAATTAAAGAAAAATTCCATTGTATGTCCGTAGACACATTTCTTACTGTTTTATTCTTTATTGGCCTTTTAACGTAATTTTTCAGAATAATGTGGGTATATCTTGCTTCTCAGTTAAGGAGTTTATGCTCGGGAACGGACTCATTATTTTGATGCATATTTTGTTGAAAAACTCAAAATCTCGATAAAGCTTTGGAGCCAAATTTCTCAAAACTCTTAGTGAACGGTATTAGTAGTTTTTCATTCGATATGTATATTTTGTTTTCAGTATTCATCGATTTCTATTGATGTTAAACATGAATCCTGTATATTGCTTCAGGAATAAGATATTTAATTATGAGCCTCCGGAGTTCTAAAATAAATATGTTCTCGCCTGTACATATTACAAGAAATATTGCGGTTCACACAGATAATTCATGCAAAAAATAAAAACATCCATTACATTATCCTATTTTACAAGACTTAAGATGATGCAACCCCCATTTCGAGCGATAAGTCTTCGGTAGTTAAAATCTGTACCACATCGCCATTTGATTCAGGTGATGTGGTCATCAACCCAGTGGACAGATTGTTTACAAAATTAGCTTCTATCAAACCTTGATGCTGGTCATCAGAATATCTGGAGCCGTAATTTTCTGAAGTTCTATATTTTAGAGGCTGGATACTAATCCTTCAATGATACTAATCTCACCTCAGCCCTTACTCTTCCAGTTAAAAGATTTGTAAAACTAATATAGACTTTGAAGCGCTTGGTGTTCACGTTCTATGATACAATAATGCAATTGCAACCTAGATAATTGAATTTCTGTAATTGGCAGTCGAATTGTAAAATCTGAGGTACCCAGTGATTATGATTTTAATGTGAAAATCCAGATATGGTAAAGAGAAAGTAGTAGACAGTTACAATAAAATTTAACTGTAATTAATCGAAAATGGAAATACCCACCACAGAATTTGCAGTCTGTGGAGCCAGGCTTCTCTGTGCTTTCTAATAATTCTTCTAGTGCCAGCTTACGGTAGTGGTCATCTATGTAGTGTTGAAATATTGTCCCTTGGTTGCGATGAGCATGCAATTGCTTGCGTCAAGTGGCAGTGGTACATTTAAATTTGTATGTTGTGTTGGTCGCCCCCCACTTTCGTATGCAACCAGTGACGACGTAAACTTCACAGAGAAACATCCTACTGTATTACAAAGCCACATATCACAGCTTGTTCAAGGATGAGGTCAAGCCATGAAGAGAATAATTGACAGTGGTACGACACCTATGAATCCTGATGAGGATTTCCTCATGCCTCCTGCCACCCAAACCTAGTCAGAACCCTCCAAATGCAAAATAGCAGTGACCCTTGTAGAGAGATGTGTGAGTCGACCAATGTAGTATTCAATTGTAAATGTTCCAAAGGGACAAGTCAAGTCCTCAGCATTTACTACGTAGGTCACATCACTACCACTCTACGTCAGCTATTGCAAGTTTGCCGCAACCAAGGGGCAATATTTCATCACTAAGTAGACAGCCATGACCGTAAGCCGACACTAGAAGAATTATTTGAAAGTGCAGAGGTTGTACATAGAGAAGCCTGGTTCCACAGATTGCAAATAGCAGAAGCTGTGAGTATAAATCAACAATGGACCGCGTTAGATATACACAGGAACACAGACTTCATCCCCTCGTCTTCAAGGAAACCACAGGACATCTGTGAGAATCCAAAAGGACGCGACTATTGGCCAGACACGGGGATAATGCTCTTGCCCACGCCCTTGGAATCAAGCCTCGGCATAAGATGTGTCTTACAAAGTGCCAAGATGGCCAGCAAAAGAAGAGACCAACCAATAGAAATTCAGCACCCAAATGACGTCATGTTTGAAATTCAAACATCAACATGCAATAATAAAAACTGTGTATGTCATTTTATAATCCAGTCCTGATGAAGCCGCCGAGAGAGGTGGGGAAACAATCCGTCAGCTTGATAAAGAACAATTGAATGAAAAAAATCCCGAATGATTTTTCCTCACTACTTGAGAAGCTTACCAGGAGAGGAAAAGAAATATAGAGTGATTCAAAGTCTTGATAAGATGATAGTGTTTGAGAACAGTGCCATTGACTAATATATATATATATATATATATATATATATATATATATATATATATATAATTTATATTTAGTATATATATATATATATATATATATATATATATATATATATATATAATTTATATTTAGTATGAATATATATATATTATATATATATATATATATATATATATATATATATATATATATATTTATATTTATATATATATATATATATATATATATATATATATATATATATATATATATATAATTATTCATTATATTATATTATATATATGCATATATGTATATAAATATAATATATATATATATATATATATATATATATATATATATAATATATATATATATATATATATATATATATATATATATATATATATATATATATATATATATATATATATATATATATATATATATATATATATATATATATATATATATATAATAAAGTCTCTTAACAATTTAAAAATATATTACAAAAGCCATTGATTAGATATCTTAATCAGATTTGTTCTGTGTACTCAGCAGTTATCAAAGTTTGTGATACATTGCATAAGTGTATTTCAGCTACCCTGTTGATGAAAGAGGTATTGTTAAATGAACCCCTAAAAAATGGCTCCTCCTCAAGAAAAGTCACAATGTGTGTCATGGTTTATTGAAACAAAATTGGATATGCAGACTCGGCGAAACCACAGAACTAAGCACGGAAGAGTTCCACCATTACGTCCATCAGTTTGTGCGTGGCACAAGAAATTTATGGATATGGAAACAGGGACAGTGTTGGATAAAGGGAGGAATGGATGACCAAGAATATCTGAGGCAAACGTCGATCATGTAAGAAAGAAGTATATCTTAGTTTAACCAGACCACTGAGCTGATTAACAGCTCTCCTAGGGCTGGCTCGAAGGATTACATTTATTTTACGTGGCTAAGAACCAACTGGTTACCTAGCAACGGGACCTACAGCTTATTGTGGAATCCAAACCACATTATGACGAGAAATGAATTTCTATCATCAGAAATAAATTCCTCTAATTCTTCATTAGCCGATCGGAGAGTCTAACGCTGGGCCAACAGTCGATCATGTAAGACAACCCTTTGATTTTTCTCCTACAAAGTCCATCCGTACTGCTGCCAGGCACTTACAGCTACCACGTTCAACAGTGCACAAATTTCTACACAAGAACTTGCGATTGTACACCTAAAAAGTGCAACTCTTACAGACACTCGAACTAAAGGATAAACCAAAACGAAAAAAGTTTGCAGTTAACATGCTGGAACGAATTTCTGAGGATGAAATGTTCCTCAGCCGAGTTTTAGTGATGAGGCAACCTTTCATGTTTCAGGGAAACTGCACACAGACATAATTTGAGAATCTTAGGATTAGAACATCCCCATGTGACTGGGGAACTTCACTAAGATAGTCCAAAGGTGAATGTGTGGTGTGGGATCATGTGCAATCAAATCATTGGTTCATTTTTCCTCGAGACATCAATTACTGCAGATGTTTACATTGACCTTTTGACTGAATTTGTGGCACCACAACCAGATGACCTTCATCCAACAATCATTTTCCCGCAAGATGGTGCACCACCACATTGGGGACTGTGTCCGTGGGTTCCTAAATCAAACATTTCCAGACCGGTGGATTGGAAGGGATGGCTCAGTTCCTGGCCACCATGTTCACAGGAAGTCCAGGGGAGCCTGGACTTCTTTCTATGGGGTTATGTTAAAGATATCGTGTATCAAGCAAAGACATGGGACATCACTGATCTCAAGCAAAAGGTCACTGATGCCATTGCCACCATTGATGAGGCTATGCTAAAGCGAACTTGGTAAGAAATCGAGTACTGTCTTGTCTTGATGTGCTTTGTGCAACTAATGGTGCCCACCAAGAGGTGTATTAAATGAGGCAAAAAACTTTCAATATCTACTCTCACATTGTAATAATTTCCACATATTTGTCTCTTCATTTGCTTTTGTATTATATTTTTTGAATTGTAAAGAGACTTTATGAACACCCTATACACACACACACACACACACACACACACACACACATATATATATATATATATATATATATATATATATATATATATATATATATATATATATATATATATATATATATACAAATCTGGCATTCATATATGTATATATAATATATATTCCTTTATTATTTCCTACATTTATGATTCATAATCACATCATCAGGGATTCTATGGAAATTAGATAAATTAATAAAAGTACTGAACATAAAACTATTCATACTTTTATTAATTTATTATATATATATATTTATGATATATAATCATATTTATTATATATAATCATATATATTATATATATATATATATATATATATATATATATATATATATATATATATATATATATATATATATATATATATATATATATATATATATAGAATTGACACATTATGTTATGTTGTGACTCCAAAAATGCGAAGAAGGTGGTCAGACCTCATAATCTTTTTACTTTACATTCCCGCGGTCATCAGCCTCTCTCTCTCTCTCTCTCTCTCTCTCTCTCTCTCCTCTCAAACCATACTAGGAGTGACGAATGGGTGGCATCCTTAAAATATCTAGGCAGTGAACTATGTACGTAGTTGTTAGACGACTGTTGTCGGTTACATGTAAAATAAAAAGAGAGAAAAATCATTGGACGTGATGTTCATTGTTCCGTCAAAAATGAGTGCCATCAAAACGGAATAAGGGCCCTTTGAAATAATCCTCACCCGTGTGGTGAAACCATTCATAAGATATTCTTTTTGTAACGGTTATATGATATTTATTCAACTAAGTCTTTTATGCCTAATTCATTGTATATCACAACTCACACAAATGTTAATTTGACTTACACTTATTAACCAGCAACTGATTGCATTTCTTTGTAACTATGGCTGCAATGGAATCCATTTAGCTATCTCTACAAGACATACAGCGACTTCTGTTCGCTATCATGACTATAGTAGTAAGGCGATTCTTCATTATGTAATAATAATTTTGATGTCGATCATCACAGTGCCCTTCATGTGCTAGCTTTGTTACTGGATATACTTTACCTATATACATATACTGTGGTCGAATTAGAATCGAAGACAGTAATATTGCTTCATAGAATTAACCATGCAGTAATGCATGAAAGACTCCGTCTATCTTTACGCAGAAAATGTAAAACTTCCTGCTGGTCATAGTTTGGGTGCTTATTTTATGCTGAAGCCTCACCTCCCCGAATTTGACTCCGCGTATTGCACGGCGTTTGCGGCAGCAATCTGAGCGAGTCTTTGCATACAGTGCCAAATATCAATCGCACCTTCTGATGCCCTGTACGGGGGTGGGGGAGGTTTTTGTTGTGCTGGGGGTGTAGGGGAATGGGAGGGGGGAATCTTTGGTCCTTGCATTGGCTATTACTGATATTGGAGGGAACGTATTTACAAGTGCCGATGTGAATGTCCGTAAATTTAATAAAATATCCATTCCGCGGTAGGAGGCTGGGTCTTATCAAATGCCACGGCTCGCTGATCACCGCTCGACCGGCCTCGCTCTTCGCTCAGTCCGACAATCGGAGACGGCGCCGCGTCCGAAGCATTGTGGAAGATCAAGCGAGCCTTTCAGAAACCTCATTGAAACGCACAGGAAACAAAATTATGACAAAATAGAAAACCTACCGAAAGAAAAACCATCATTTCCGAATATGACATGGAAAATACGGTTCCAACTCGCCTGACAGACGCCGCGTTCGCCCTTGGGAAGAGGCGCCCGAGGGACGGGAATGGCCTGAGCGGAGGGGAGAAAAAAGACCCTTGTGTCCATTATCAGTAGTGTTAAAAATGACACCCTTGGGACTCGAAGTGGCATTTAGTCTTTGCCTCTCCTGCTATCGCTTATTTTCCCATTTTATCGCCAGCGTTCCAAATATATTTCCCGGCCTCTTATCGTGGATTCTTTCCCTTCCAAGACCTCAATGGTCTCTTAAATCACTTCTCATTCTCTTCTCTTCGCTTCCTCTCGTTTCTTTTCCTTCCTTCCTCCTGTACTTCTCTCATCAGATTAGAATCCATTTGTTTATGCATCATTCTATAGCCCGAGAAATCAATGCATATTTGGGTCGGCGGATGAAGGGAGAAAGGACGAGAAGGAGCAGGGGCTGTGGGGAGGGAGGAGGGAAGGGGGTGGAGGAGGAAGGAAGGAATGAAGGAGGTAGGGAGGGAGAGAGGGAGAATGGTTGTGATCCTTCACTAAAATGTGAAAATTGAGAGAATATAAATCCCGTCTCGGGGTTCTAATCCCACCAAAGAAGAAGAAGAAGAGGGACGAGGAAGAAGGGGAGAAGGGTAAGGGGTATGGGAAGGAAGGGCCTAGGGAGGGTATGGTGGAGGGGGATGGGACTCCAATGGACTTAGAAAATGCTCTCAATTCCACAGCAAATATGCAAATCTCCACCAAAAATCCATTGAAGCGGTCGGCTAAAACTCCTTTCCCGTATCTAATAGCCATGAAGCCGACCAAACAGGCCAGACTCATAAATTCCTGGTGACGTGAATGGTGTGCTTCCCCCACTCCCCCTCCCCATTCCCCCCACCCCACCTAAGGACCATCCCTCATCCCTCTGCCCTACCACATCATTCCCCCTTCCCTACAACGTCATCTGCCCAAGCCTATTGGGGCGGCTTCGTTCCATCTTACACCTCAGATACCAACCAAACGCCCCCAAGCCAACCCTACTACCCCCCCCCCACCTCAGGGCCGTTTCCCCCATCTTTCATCTGCCTCCATCCAACCCTAACCCAGTTCGAATCATCTTACTGTACTTTCCCCATATCGCAAAATTATCCCCCAATCATCCCGCCTCCCTTCATATACATAAGGAAGGATTTGCGTTTGTGTGGAGCGAGGACAAAGAATCTCCTTGAAACAAATCCATAAGTGACGGGTTGCGTCCGGTATTGCTTAAGCCTCGGGGACACCGTGAACGTTTGTATCTAAACCCGCGACAAGAGTCATCATCACTTGGTCTGGTTCGACAAATGGTGGACATTTCTTCATTGTTTTAATTTTGTGCCGGCTTTGTGTGTACGTCCGCACTTTTTTCTGTTAGCACTTTTTCTGTCTACCCTCAGATCTTAAAAACTACTGAGGTTAGAGGGCTGCAAATTGATATGTTGATCTACCTCCCTCCAATCATCAAGCATACCAAATTGCAACCCTCTAGCCTTAATAGTTTTTATTTTATTTAAGGTTAACGTGAGCCATAATCGTGCTCCTGGCAACGATGTAGGACAGGCCAACACCGGGCCGTGGTTAAAGTTTAATGGACCGCGGCTGATACAGCATTATACCGAGACCACCGAAAGATGGTGGCCTTTATTATGCGCTGTATCGGCTGTACGGAAAACTCGATTGCGCTGAAGAAACTTCGGCGCATTTTTTACTTGTTACTTGATGTTGACGTTTGTATTGCAGTAAACAGTCAAGAGAGTTCAAGTTCTCAAAATCAGAAGTGCTTCTTTTATATTCTGAAGTTTGATGTCACTTTTTAGTACACGCTTAATGTGCATCAGCTATTAGGTCTGGGGCTTGTTTTTCAGGTAACCACTGGTTTTAGAGTTGCTAATTTACAACAGGGAAGACGTTGAAGTGTATGAATTCATAAAATCCCTAGGGATACAATATTGAAGGCTATGGAGGACATTCACGCTAAATAAAATGATGACTAATGAGAACTTTTCCTTGTGCAGTAAATCATGATATATTGTTAAAAGTACACTTGAAACCCTTACTGTCTCCTGAAGTTTTCCCGTAACCTCATTGAAAGTAATCTTCTCTCTGAATTATGCTTGTTGTTGCAAGTTGTAAAATACACATCAGATGTCGAAAATAAATGGTAAACGGTTGCAAATGCCATTGCACACGTGCGCCTGGCGTAAAATTTCATACCAAACAATTAATTACGAAAATAGAAAACGAAGTGAGAACTTCTTCAATCATAAGATTAGCTAATTTTGTAACAAACGACCGTCCAGTTCAAGAATAGCTTAGAACGACCGTCCAGTTCAAGAATAGTTTAGAACGACCGCCCAGTTCAAGAATAATTTAGAATGACTGCCCAGTTCAAGAATAATTTAGAATGACCGCCCAGTTCAAGAATAGCTTAGAATGACCACCCATTTCAAGAATAGCTTAAAATGACCGTCCAGTTCAAGAATAGGTTAGAATGACTGTCCAGTTCAAGAATAGCTTAGAACGACCGACCAGTTTAAGAATAGCTTAGAACGACCATCCAGTTCAAGAATAGTTTAGAACCACCGTCCAGTTCAAGAATAGCTTAGAATGACTCTCCAGTTCAAGAATAGCTTAGAACGACTGCCCAGTTCAAGAATAGCTTAGAACGACCGCCCAGTTCAAGGAATAACTTAGAACGACCATCCAGTTCAAGAATAGCTTAGAATGAGTCCAGTTCAAGAATAGCCTAGAATGACCGTCCAGTTCAAGAATAGCTTAGAACGACCGTCCAGTTCAAGAATAGCCTAGGATGACTGTCCAGTTCAAAAATAGCTTTGAACGACCGTCAAGTTTAAGAATGGCTTAGAACAACTGCCCAGTTCAAGAATAGCTTAGAACGACCGCCCAGTTCAAGAATAACATGGAATGATTGTCCAGTTCAAGAATAGCTTAGAACGACCATCCAGTTCAAGAATAGCTTAGAACAGCTGCCCAGTTCAAGAATAGCTTAGAACGGCTGCCCAGTTCAAGAATAGCTTAGAACGACCGTCCAGTTCAAGAATAACATGGAATGATTGTCCAGTTCAAGAATAGCTTAGAATGACCAGTAAGAATAGCTTAGAATGATTGTCCAGTTCAAGAACTGAATGGCTGCCCAGTTCAAGAATAGCTTGGAATGACCGTCCAGTTCAAGAATAACATGGAATGACTGTCCAGTTCAAGAATAGCTTAAAACGACCATCCAGTTCAAGAATAGCTTAGAACGGCTGCCCAGTTCAAGAATAGCTTAGAACGACGGTCCAGTTCAAGAATAACATGGAATGATTGTCCAGTTCAAGAATAGCTTAGAACGACCATACAGTTCAAGAATAGCTTAGAACGACCATCCAGTTCAAGAATAGCATAGAAGGACCGTCCAGTTCAAGAATAGCTTAGAATGATTGTCCAGTTCAAGAATAGCATAGAATGGCTGCCCAGTTCAAGAATAGCTTGGAATGACCGTCCAGTTCAAGAATAGCTTAGAATGACTGTCCAGTTCAAGAATAGCTTAAAACGACTGTCCAGTTCAAGAATAGCTTAAAATGGCTGTCCAGTTCAAGAATAGCTTAGAACGACTGCCCAGTCCAAGAATAGCTTAGAATGACTGTCCAGTTCAAGAATAGCTTAGAACAGCCATCCAGTTCAAGAATAGTTTAGAACGGCTGCCCAGTTCAAGAATAGCTTAGAATGATTGCCCAGTTCAGGAATAGCTTAGAATGACCATCCAGTTCAAGAATAGCTTAGAATGACTATCCAGTTCAAGAATAGCTTAGAACGGCCACCCAGTTCAAGAATAGCTTAGAATGACCGCCCAGTTCAAGAATAGCTTAGAATGGTTGTCCAGTTGAAGATTAGCTTAGAATGGCTGTCCAGTTCAAGAATAGCTTAGAACGACAAAGACCGTCCGGTTCAAGAATAGCTTAGAGCAGCCGTCCAGTTCAATAAGAATAACTCAGAACGACTGTCCAGTTCTAGAATAGCTCAGAACGACTTCCAGTTCAAGAATAGCTCAGAACGACCATCAAGTTCTAGAATAGCTTAGAACGACCGTCAATTCTAGAATAGCTGAGAATGACAGTCCAGCTCAAGAATAGCTTAGAACGACCGTCCAGTTCTAGAATAGCCTAGAATGACCGTCCAGCTCAAGAATAGCTTAGAACGACCATCCTGTTCTAGAGTAGCTTAGACCAACAGTCCAGTTCAAGAATAGCATCCAGTTCTATAAAAACTTAGAATGACCATCCTGTTGAAGAATAGCTTAGAACGACCATCCAGTTCAAGAATAGCTTAGAATGACTGTCCAGTTCAAAGAATAGCTTAGAACGACTGTCCAGTTCAAGAACAGATTAGAATGACTGTCCAGTTCAAGAATTAGCTTAGAATGGCTGCCCATTTCAAGAATAGCTTAGAATGGCTGCCCAGTTCAAGAATAGCTCAGAATGACCGTCCAGTTCAAGAATAGCATAGAATGACTGTCCAGTTCAAGAAATACCTTAGAACGACAACGACCGTCCAGTTCAAGAATAGCTTAGAACAATCTGTCCAGTTCAAGAATAGCTTAGAACAATTGTCCAGTTCAAGAATAGCTCAGAACGACTGTCCAGTTCTAAGAACAAAAATGACTGCTTCAGAAAGACAATTGTCTAGTTCAAGAACAGCTTACTCGAAGAGAATGTCAGACGCCTGTGTGTTTTAAACTGCCCAGTAGGTTCAACTACGAAAAATAGCCCGTAAGAAAGACTAGCCCAGTTTCAATGAATTCATCTTCCGACAACATAGAACTGTTTTCAATCTCAAGAATACAGCTAGAACGACTTGTACTTTTTTCTAGAAAACTAGCTTAGAACTGACTGGCCAGTTCAAGAATAGCTTATAACGATTGTCTAGTTAAGAACAGCTATATAAAGAGAATGTCAGACGTGTGTCATTCATCTAAAATCCGTATTTATAAATCTAAATAGAAAATTTATTTTTCTTCTTCTTCTTCTTATCTTTTAACTGAGCCCATTTTTGTATGGCTAGGGAATGAAGGACTTTTGATTTGGAGGGTAACCTGTGGTCTCGATCGGCTTTTTCCTGACAAAACTAGAGTAATGTATCATACTCGACCCAACGTCCTTCTTCCCAGCAGCGATATTGCGCGGTATGGCGATTCGAGACGTGTGAGATGTTTGTTATGTTTTTAGAAGGTGTTGTAGTGGCTTTGTTTTTGTATTTATCTGTAACATCCATTTGCTTTTATAAACCTATATTGATTATATAATCCCGGGATGTCTATAAAGTGTCTGCCTATATGTCGGCTGCGATTTGAACCCGCGCCACAGACCTCTATATCCGATTTGCTGTATATATAAATATATATATATATATATATATATGTATATCTATATATATATATATATATATATATATATATATATATATATATATATGTGTGTGTGTGTGTGTGTGTGTATGTGTGTGCGTGTGTGTAAAATAAAATATATTTTAGGATTATGTTAATTGTCGCTGAAAGAGATAACAAAGGTGTTTAAATGTCAAGAGTTCACAAAGCGCTGCATATATCACATGCTTTGATAAATACATAGTACTTATGTAAATTTCACTGACAGTACAAAAGCTTTCCCATACACACAAACATATATATTTATATATATGTGTGTCTGTGTTGGGTGAGGCATTTTATTCGAATGCCCCTTCCTCCTGCCCCTCCCTCCGAAAATTCGAAGAACTACCCAAAACAGAGCAGCTGCAATCAAGCCGGGCTGAACCTGCCCTCCACGTGGTGAATAGAAGGCCATCCCCTAAATACTTTTTATTGGCCGAAATGAATCGCGATCCAATCTTGGAGAGGGGAAAGTGGTCAGGTAATGGTTAGGGAATGTCTCCCCTCAGCACCATTACCTCCCGATCCGCTGACCACCGTCGAATCCTTATGTCTTCATTTAGACTCGCAATCAATTGGTAATGCTGTTACCACCCTCCGACTCGGTTAACTATCTTCATCTTGCGAGAAGGAACCGACGGGGTGTGGGGAGTTGGGGAAAAGACGGGTGACCGAGTTGGATGTCTCTAACCGGCAAGGGTGACAGATAGTTGTAGGAGAACTTTAGAACAAGAGAGAATTGAGGCCTTAGCTATAACATTTCGAAATGTCTTTATATATATATATATATATATATATATATATATATATAAATATATATATATATATATATATATATATATATATATATATATATATATATATATATAAAATATATATATATATATAAAATATATATATATATATATATAAAATATATATATATATTTATATATATATATATATATATATATAATATATATTCATATTTATTTATATTCATATTTATTTATACATATACACACATAAATATCCTTGTATGTGTGTATTATATATATATATATGTATATATAATTTCTGACTCACGTCAGAATCAAACCGATGTCTTTCAATTGAAGGCAAAGGCGCTACCAGTCCAACCACACAA
Source organism: Macrobrachium rosenbergii (assembly GCF_040412425.1). Classification (NCBI taxonomy): domain Eukaryota; kingdom Metazoa; phylum Arthropoda; class Malacostraca; order Decapoda; family Palaemonidae; genus Macrobrachium; species Macrobrachium rosenbergii. The sequence goes on from NC_089755.1 coordinate 22,171,198, forward strand.
GTCATAAAGAAGTTGGCAGGCATATTGCCTAGCATACCAGCGAATTTCACCCAACTTCCCGACGCAGCAGTGACCCAGTTGATTCCATTTCATTCTCATTATCCCTTCTGAGTGAACATAATATAAGTAATCAAGACAATCACGTGTGGGACAGAAGTTAATTTCTGACTCACATGGGGTCGAACCCATATGTTTCAGTTGGAAAATCGCGGGCGCTACTAACCAAACCACAAAGGTCATAAAATAAGTTGGAACCTAAGTACCATCAGCAGTACAATTGAAGGACCTGGGTTTGATCCCGGTGTGAGTCAGAAATTTATTTCTATTGCGCATGCGATTGTTTTTATATGCTATATATATATATATATATATATATATATATATATATATATATATATATATATATATATATGTGTGTGTGTGTGTGTGTGTGTGTGTGTGTGTGTGTGTGTGTAGATTGTATATTGTATACATACATTATATATATATATATATATATATATATATATATATATATATATATATATATTAGAGAGAGAATGTTAAAATATATTGATATATATATACTTAGAGAGAGGGAGAATGTTAAAATACTTGACGAGTGAATATTCCCTCTCTCTCTCTCTCTCTCTCTCTCTCTCTCTCTCTCTCTCTCTCTCTCTGACTGTAGTGGTTTATAAGGATTTATGTGGGTAATTAAAGCCTCATTTCAATGAAAATATACTAGATATTTAACCAGTCATTACAATTGCTGTTTTGTTAATAACCTTAGAGCACTTCTTAGCCGAGACTGCTTATTTCACTCTTTTATCTGCTTATGATAATTATCTTACTCATTTATCTTATTCAGAACAGAAGTAGCTATAGTTTATATCATCCATTTGGTCATGCTCTTTTTCTAAATCAAAAACCGTCTTTATACACCACTGTTATCCAAAACTCCAGAGCTAGTCATAAGCAAATAAAATAAGTAATGAACAAAGAGAAAAGTTATTCATAGAAAGTACTCTATAGGCTTTGAAGAATACATTATTATTATTATTATTATTATTATTATTATTATTATTATTATTATTATTATTATTATTTTTTTTTTTTTTTTTTTTTTTTTTAATAAAATTAGATTTCTGTATGCTGCTGCTGAATAATCTGAATTTGATGGGTATAGGCTAGTAGCCCATTCGCCTCGAGATTAAAAGAACCATCGACCTGGGTGATGTCAATGACCACCACCCTTGAAAGTTTAATCTGCGCGCTGGCCGACCTGTTATTAATGGACCTTGCTCCCAGTTAATCCATGCTGTCATAAATGACAATAATATACAAAAAGACAGCACTTTCTAACCCCTACGAACGTTACGTACCATCCCTATGCCTAGACCAAGGTCTCTTCATATTAATTTAAGAGCTCAATGATGAAACGTTTTTGTTTCTTCATTTACAGATACCTTTGAAGTTTGGCTGAGGTCTTGAATAATACTCTAGCCCAGGCAAGAGATGGAAAGGAAATACAAAAAAAAAAAAAAAAACAGGGGTTATCGATGCATGAAAAGCATAAGCAGTAAAGGAATTCCAGAGTTTAACGGGAAAGGTAGAGGGCCAATCACTTCGCCCATGCTATCCAAATCTTGCTGAATTTCACAGAATAAATGTGTGAGAGAGAGAGAGAGCGTTTGACAGTAGTGTTACGGGCCCTTAAGATATTTACTACCAGGTCTGCTTATTTTGAGCATATCTGATGTAACCTTGCAAGTTCACAGAAGCAGTCGGGTTGATAACTTTTGTAATGGACAGGTCAGTCAAGACGATATTACAGATGAATTTATCTGATTCGTATAATATATATATATATATATATATATATATATACACACATATATATATATCTTTGTGTGTTCCATTTTCTTCTTTAGTTCTCCACGATTATTCTGTTTTGTTTTTTATGATACCTATATGATAGATATGCACAGATAATTTGTTTCTATTATGATTTTACTTCGAGTTCCTTGTGACTATCGTTGGCACACAGAAGATATCATTATTCATGCCTGTCTTCTTAATCATGGGGAAGAGGCGTCAAGTTCCCAGAGGACTATTAGCATTACTATTCTGTTCGTGAAACAAGAAAACATCCCGTGTCGTATATAGGACATGCCTCTATTCCTTTTCCTCCCCTCGCCCACCCTCCCTCCCTCCCTATGGCACTATCTCCCTTCGCGGCACCCTTCATCCACGTCAATGGCGTGTTCCCCAGTGGCACTCCAGATACCAAATCCATATTGAAAGCGCGAGAGAAATATTGAATTATTACCAAGGTTCATATGTCATTTGCGCGTGTGCTCGCCTTATCTTGGTCCCGGAGGAAAAGACGCGTCACCAACTCCGTCCGCCCACACATTTGCGTTTTCTTTGCTCCTCCCTTGGTGTAGACGCTGTTAGTTCGTGCTCTTTGGAGGTTGAAAGTGCGTGTTTTCTTTCTTAATCTAAAGGCTCTTAGATGTATAAGTGTCTTCGGTTTTCTTAGTATTGGCTCTTAGGTGTTTGAATGGGCGTCTTTTCCTTCTTTGTAGAGGCACTGTGGTGTTTGATTGGTATCGTTTTTAAATACTGGCTCTTAGTTGTTTGAATGAGCATCTATTTCTTCTTAGCAGAAGCTCTTGGGTGTGGGTGTGTGATACCGTTTTTCCTAGTACTGGCTTAGTGGTGTGAAAGAGTTTCTGTTCCTTCTTAGTAGAGGTTCTAGGGAGTTTGAGTAGTATCGATTTTTTTTTTTTTGTACAGGCTCTTAGTTGTTTGAATGAGCGTGTTTTACTTCTTAGTAGAGGCTCTTGGGTGTTCAAGTGGTATCTCTTAGTTGTTTGAATGAATATGTTTTACTTCTTAGTAGAGGCTCTACGGTGTTCGAGTGGTATCATTTTTCTTATTACTGGAATCTTCGTTGTTTGAATGAGAGTGTTTTACTTCTTAGTAGAGGCTCTTCGGTGTTCAAGTGGTATCTGTTAGTTGTTTGAATGAGCACATTTTCCTTCTTAGTAGAGGCTCTACGGTGTTCGAGTGGTATCATTTTTCTTATTACTGGGATCTTAGTTGTTGTATGGGTTTGTTTTACTTCTTAGTAGAGGCTCTGGGGTGGTTGAGTGGTATCCTTTTTCTTAGTACTGGGATCTTAGTCGTTTGAATGAGCATGTTTTACTTAATCTATAGAGGCTCTTGGGTATCCAAGTGATATCTCTTATTTGTGTAAATGAGCATGTTTCACTTCTTAGTAGAGGCTCTGGGGTGTTCGAGTGATATAGTTTTTCTTATTGCTGGTCTCTTAGTTGTTTGAATGAGTGTGTTTTACTTCTTAGCAGAGGCTCTTGGGTGTTCGAGTGCTATGTTATTTGTTTGAATGAGCACGTTTTCCTTCTTAGCAGAGGCTCTAGGGTATTTGAGTGGTACCTTTTTTCTTAGTACTGGATCTTACTTGTTTGAATGAGCGTGTTTTCTTCTTATTAGAGGCTCTTGGGTTTTTGATGGTATCTTTTAGTTGTTTAAAGTGTCGTGTTTTTCTTCTTAGTAGAGGCTCTGGGGTGTTTGAGTGGTATCTTCTTTCTTAGTATTGGCTCTTAGTTCTGTGAATGAGCGACTGTTCCTTCTTAGTAGAGGTTCTAGGGTGTTCACATGGTATCGTTTTTCTTAGTACTGACTTTTGGTTATTTGAATTTGCATGTTTTACTTCTTAGTAGGGGATCTTGGATGTTTGAATTGCATAGTTTTTCATAGCTCTGACTCTTAGTTGTTTAAATGAGCATCTTTCCCCAACTAGTAGAGGCTCGTGGGTGTTTGAGTGGTATTGTTTTTCTTAGGACTGGCTCTTAGTTGTCTGAGTATGTATTTACGTAATGTATACGCCCTCGGAAGCTTGAGAGGTATTTTCTCACTTAGTTCAGGCTCTTGTGTGACTGAGTGTTAAAATGGTTTTCATAGAATAAGCCTGTGGTTCTTGAGAGTGCATGTGAACATTCTTAGTATGAGATTTTCAGCATTTCGTTTTGTATATTTGCTTCTTTAATCCGAGTCTTCGGGGTTTTAAATGTTCATATTTTCATCTTAGTAAAGGCTCTTGCATATTTGACTGTAATGTTTTCTTAATATAGTCTCTTTGGTGTTTGAGTATCTGATTTTAAGTGTAGGCTTGAGGGCTTGGCTGTATCTTTGTTTTCTTAGTATGATATTGGATGTCTAAGTTAATTTTAATTATAGGCTTGGGGTTTGAGTGTGTCTTTGTTTTCTTAGTATATGTTATTGGATGTCTAAGCATGTTTATTTGCTCTTAATATCGGTTCTTGGGTTTACAGATTTTTATTTTTATTTTTTTATTTATTTATTTTTTTTTTTTTTTTTTGCTCTCTGTGAAAGCTCTTGGTTGTTTATATTTGCTTCCTTAGTATTTGTTCTCAAGAGCCGAGAGATTTTTCTCTGTCAGGATACAGTTTCTTGGGTCATTGAGTGGGTGCATTGTTTTTTTTAGAATCGAATACTCTATGTTTGAGGGTATATTTGTTTCTTAAGATCGGCGTTGGAGTGTTCTCCATTTTTTCTAGTCATAGATTCTTGCGTGTTTAAGTCTTTGTTTTCTTATTTGGGTGTTTGAATGTGTTATTTATTCGCTCTTAATTTTGTCTCTTGGGTATTTTCTTCAATAGTAATTGCTCTTAAGCGATAGGGTGTGTTGTTTCCTCTCCCTGGTTAATGAGTCAACGCATTTGTTTTCAAAGAACAGAATGTTGCATACTGAAGTGTAGTTTTGTATCTTAGAATAATCTCCTGTTTGTTGAGTATCTTATTTTTATATTAGTTACTTGGGTGTTTTTCGTGAAATATTAAACCTTGAATTTTATATCTGAAAATTAGCTCTCTTCCAAAACTGATTCTACAATACTACCAGAGCAGGATACATTTTCTACGTGCATTGCATTAAATTATTAATTCAGGTACATCTTCTACATGCATTTAATTACCAATTCAGGATACATCTTCTACATGCATTGAATTACTAATTCGGGATACATCTTCTACATACATTGAATTACTAATTCAGGATACATCTTCTACATGCATTGAATTACTAATTCAGGATACATCTTCTGCATGCATTGAATTACTAATTCAGGATACATCTTCTACATGCATTGAATTACTGATTCAGTATACATCTTATACATGCATTGGATTACAGAAGATAGACATCCTTTACAAAAAGATTTTATATCTCATTAACGTTTGACCTAAGCGGATTCACAAATAATATTTTCCTCCTTTTTTTGAGCTCAATATGTTTCTTATAATCATTTGCAGGATGTTAAATGTAAAGCTTGTTTGTAAAGGAGGTGCTTTTAGAGTCAGAGAATTTTTCTGTTTATCAGGTCAGTATTGTGCTCCAAAATTCGTGAAGTATTTAGGACACCTGTTATTGTTGTAATTTTTTTCCATTAAGATGCCTAGTTTTCCCTGTTTTTTGAGCACCAGCCCGAATTGCCATGATGCATTCCTCAAGCTTAATTTTAGCTTTGTTTGTTTATCAACTACTTTATCCATCCTTTTTTTAATTGTTAAGGGTTAAAAAATGCCCAAGGACATCCCTGTACCGAACAAGGACGCCAGCAAGTTTCCTTCATTGAGATGGGTGTCCGATTCCGATCTTCATGGAAATTTAAAACTATATTAAAGATGGTTTGTTATTAGTTAATATTTCTCCAAGTAAAAGTAGACTGATGAGGCTGCTAAAAAAAAAAAAAAACTTTTATCACAAACATTTTCAGACAGTTGTTTAGTAGGTCATGTCTACGTAGTCTTGAAGACAAGTGTTTAAAATGTATCCTGTTGACATTTCCCACAATAAACATGAAATACAGCCGTCGCCAGTCGTATCTATAACAAGAAGAAAAATAAGTTAATCAGCTTACTTTTTTTTTCTGTAAAAGAAAACTATTGAGATGGCTATTTGTCTTTCCGTCCGCACTTTTTCTGTCCGCCCTCAGATCTTAAAAACTGCTGAAGCAAGAGGGATGCAGACTGGTATGTTAATCACCCACCCTCCAATCATCAAACATACCAAATTCCATCTCTCTAGCCTCCGTAATTTTTATTTTAAGGTTAAAGTTAGCCATGATCTTGCGTCTGGCACCACTATAGGTGCCAACAACACAGGTCACCACCGGGCCGTGGCTGAAAGTTTCATGGGCCGTGGCTGAGAATTTCATGGGCCGTGGTTGAGAGTTTCATACATCATTATACGCTGGGCAGAAAACCCGATTCCTCCGAAGAAACTTCGGCGCAGTTTTTATGTGTTTACGCCGGTGTTACGGTGGTTCAATAGTAATTTGTTTCGAATATGAAAAGCACTGTATAGTTAGGTTCAGGGACAGTGTCCCCTTCAACCAAAAGCCATTTCTTCTTTAGTTTCGTTTGTTCGATGTTTATCTTCACTGAAATTTTCTGATAGGTTCGGATTTTTCATGACTAAAAGGCCAAGTCCCGAGGTTATGGACCGCAAAAGCAATCGTAGTAAATGTATTAAGTTGTATGACGTTTTCTTTCCTTTCACAACAGAGCTCTGGAGTTGTTTCTCTGATTTCTTTTTCCCCCATTCTAGAAATGTTCTTATTTGTAAAGATGAATATATGATTTCAATTGGTTGAAGCTCACTATTACCTTCTGTCCTGTTAACATTCTATGTATATCTCTTTGATTACCCATCATATCAAGGAGCGTGTGCGTGATCATTCTGTAAGCTCTTATATAAAGAAGTACGACTTGATACAAACACACGCATATATATATATATATATATATATATATATATATATATATATATATATATATATATATATATATATAGAAGACATGAAGGAGGAAGTACATCTCAGGTGGTCCATAAAATACATTTATTACGACGTTTCAAAACACAAAGGTTTCATTTTCAAGCTATAAAGATAAAAACATTAAAATTAACATTGAAAGCGATAAAATACAAATACAGGACATAATACATTATATATAGCAAAATTCAAAAGTAGTTGTGGCAGGACCAACCATCAAGAGAGAAGGAAGGACGAAAGTCAGAAGGAACAAAACCAGAGACGACAAAAGGCAACAGCTCACGTAAGGTAAAGAGTTGTCGAGGAAGACTGTGTGTTCAATTGGGGAACAAGTTGTTTAATAAACAAGGATTCCTGGATTGTCAGTAGTTTGCCATTCGGTGCCCGTCCCAATATTTCAAAATCTTTGTATTGTATGCTATGTTTACATTTATTGGCGTGTTGCCTGATGTTGGAAAATTCAGGACTAGCAAGTTTGCTACCAGTTCGATAGCTGACGCCCTTATGGGAAATCAATTCTGACCCTCAGTAACCTCTGTGTGGATCCCACGTAGGTCCCTAGATTACATCTAGGCAATTAAACTTGTACACAACACATGAGGTCATCAAAGGGTCAAGTTTATCTTTAAATTTAAACAAACTACCCAAGGTAAGTGGATTTGTCGGGATGATATTAAATTTAATAGCTGGTATATAATTAGATACGAGTTTTCTAAGTACATCATAGAAATTTTGGTCATGGACCAAAGGTACATTTGCATAAAATGGAAGTTTAGGCACATTAGGTACGGAGACTTTTGGAATAAAAACGTTGTTAAGAAGTTTAAAAACATACCTGTGATAAAGTGTGGTGGGAAAATAATTACTTGTAAAATATTGATGTAAGAAGCGGATTTCCTCATGAAAAAACTCCCAACTAGATGTCAATGAGAAGGCACGATGAAGTAATGTAAATAAAGAGTTTAATTTAAAGCCGTAAAAACAATGACTATAAAAATTTGAACCTAATCCTGTAAAAGTTTTCTTCCTGTAAACCGAAGTGTTAAAATGATCATACTGTCGTAAGACTAGAACATCTAAGAAAGGTAGTTTATTATCACTTTCACACTCCATAGTAAATTTTATATTTGGGTGTGCCCTATTAATAAAATCAAGAAACCTTTCAGCGTCATACTTGGATTTAAAAAGAGCAAAGGTATCGTCAACGTACCTTTTGTAGAACAGCGGATGGTAACTCAAGGGGCAAGTGTCTAAAAAATGCTCCTCCAGGGAGCACATAAAAATGCCTGCAAATATGGGCCCTAATGGAGAACCCATAGCCATACCATCTATTTGAGAGTAACAATTGTTATTATAAATGAAGGCAGTGTCCTGCACTGCCAGTTGCAACAGTTTCTTAAAATCAGACTTATTAAAATTATTAAAAAGAGAGTCGGTTTCAGGAAAGAGTTTGTTGACGATAATTTCAATAGTTTCATTCACAGGTACGTTGGTAAACAGGGACTCAACATCATAACTGACCATAAAGAGGTCTGAGTCCTGGCTAAGTATGGCTTCTTTGAAGTGGAGCGAATTTTTTATATTAAATTCATTTTCTATCAGGGGTGAAAGCAGGGGAACAAGGAACTTAGCTAACCTGTAATTCGGGGTATCGTATGACGCTAGTATAGGTCTGATGGGAAGCCCTTCTTTGTGTGTTTTAGGAAGTCCATACATAATGCCATAAGTAGAACCGGTACTATAAAGAGAATGGTATTTTTCCTCAGTTATAATATTCTTATCTTTAAGACACTTTAAATTAAACTCTTTATTTACATTACTTCATCGTGCCTTCTCATTGACATCTAGTTGGGAGTTTTTTCATGAGGAAATCCGCTTCTTACATCAATATTTTACAAGTAATTATTTTCCCACCACACTTTATCACAGGTATGTTTTTAAACTTCTTAACAGCGTTTTTATTCCAAAAGTCTCCGTACCTAATGTGCCTAAACTTCCATTTTATGCAAATGTACCTTTGGTCCATGACCAAAATTTCTATGATGTACTTAGAAAACTCGTATCTAATTATATACCAGTTATTAAATTTAATATCATCCCGACAAATCCACTTACCTTGGGTAGTTTGTTTAAATTTAAAGATAAACTTGACCCTTTGATGACCTCATGTGTTGTGTACAAGTTTAATTGCCCTAGATGTAATCTAGGGACCTACGTGGGATCCACACAGAGGTTACTGAGGGTCAGAATTGATTCCCATAAGGGCGTCAGCTATCGAACTGGTAGCAAACTTGCTAGTCCTGAATTTTCCAACATCAGGCAACACGCCAATAAATGTAAACATAGCATACAATACAAAGATTTTGAAATATTGGGACGGGCACCGAATGGCAAACTACTGACAATCCAGGAATCCTTGTTTATTAAACAACTTGTTCCCCAATTGAACACACAGTCTTCCTCGACAACTCTTTACCTTACGTGAGCTGTTGCCTTTTGTCGTCTCTGGTTTGTTCCTTCTGACTTTCGTCCTTCCTTCCTCTCTTGATGGTTGGTCCTGCCACAACTACTTTTGAATTTTGCTATATATAATGTATTATGTCCTGTATTTGTATTTTATCGCTTTCAATGTTAATTTTAATGTTTTTTATCTTTATAGCTTGAAAATGAAACCTTTGTGTTTTGAAACGTCGTAATAAATGTATTTTATGGACCAACTGAGATGTACTTCCTCCTTCAACCGTCTTCCATTCGAGTTTCTAGTAACCACCACATCTTAGAACGGTATATATATAGATATATATATATATATATATATATATATATATATATATATAGATAGATAGATAGATAGATAGATAGATAGATAGATAGATAGATAGTTACTGATTTTTATAATTCGCTTTTCCATTCCATTGTCAGAAAATATGCACGAACCACCATTTATAGCCCTCTATCTGTGCTTGGTAAGATATTTGATTGCGGTTCCTTTTAGGGATACAAAACTCAGTTACTGTGAAAACCAACGAAAACACTAAATTCTGAAATTCCTGCTTCATTTGCTTAAGGTAAAGCTTAGGTAATACGCATCTTGAGAAACCTTGCTACTTCCGCTGCCCCAGACTTTCTCCATCCATCGAGACTATGCTACAGTAGTTGAGGGCCTTAGTCTATGCTTCCGTGTCATAGGCGTCTGTGTTATGGTAGATATGAGGTGTCTTCGCGTAGGTTTATCCGAGATATGTGGCTCTCATTGCCCTCCAAGGAATAATGACTTTCGCCGCGTGTGTTTCATTTGCCATTCACGGGGCCCCATTACCATCGCCATTCGTAAACCGCAAAGACCACATCGTTTTCACCAAGATGAAAGTGGGGGATGGGGGAGGGGGTGCCTTCGGATTGTAGCGAATAGGATGACGGTGGCGCTGGGGACTGGCGATGGTGTTGGCGCTGGGCATAAAGCCAACCGGCACCCATCTGCATTTTTATGGCGCTATTCAAGAATTTCAAGAACAAATGATAGGGGAAAGAACATTGATTTGCCATTTTAGTGGCTGGCCGTGAGGAAAGAATAGGAAGAGGCGAGATATCATCTGAAATATGCCGGGGATATTTTTATGTCCTTCTCATCGTAATGGAAATCTTATAGGGAATAACTGAATATCATTTCCCCCTCGTCCCTCCCCCACCCGCCCTTTGGGGAACTCGAAGGCCCCCGTCCGGTGGCAGTGGGTGGGGGAAAATATGTATGTGACCTCGCCTAATGCGATTAATGGCTCTGAAATTATGGCTACAATGTGGATGCTGTCGCAACGCTTTAAATTTTGGTCGCTGTGCCGCTTTGTGCTGACCTGATATACCATATTTTCTGACGTGGTTATTGAGACTGCGAGGGAATTTCATGTCTCGCCTCACTTCGACTCTCGCTAACTCCTTCTTTTCCTCTTCTTCCTCTTCCTCTGTGCGGGAAGAGACAAGAAAACGTCTTCTCTTTACAAGTATATTCGTCCGCTTTGATTTTTTTTCTGTCGATTTTTTCAGGCACATTACTTCCAAAGCACTATTATTTTCCCACTGTTTTGAGACACATAAGCATTTCAGTGCTATTTTTTTTATTGTTTCGAAACTATGGAAATTCATTTCTTTCGATTTTTCCAAGTGTCAAAATTTCCGAGCACTATTTTCCCTTTGGAAAATGAAAAGAGAAAACTCCGCTGATTGGGACAAAATTCATCTTTCTTTATGGATCTATTCTCCTAGCGTTGCTTTTCCCATTTTTAATGAGACGTTATAACTTTACGTGAAGGTCATTTTCACTTGAGTCGGCTATGGACATACTTTGGCTCTTGTTTAGTACAGAGTTTCATTATGATTATGTGACAAATAGGGATTAGTTGCAATTTAACATTTATGTGCAAATGCTTTGAAAGCTTTTGAAGCCTGTATGATGTATATTGCAAAAGTTTTGTGGCAGAATTAACTAAGTAAATCACTGAGTAGGTGAGACAAAAGTACTAAAGAACCTTTGCATAATTTTGTAAGAACTGAGGTGTCTCTCTATTAGCAAGTGTTAAATAAATAAAGTTATTTTTTATCGAAATATGTTTGGTGACGGCGGATAAAAATAATTGGCCTTTCAGCAGAAAGTGTAGAAAGGAGGGTGGACGAAGTAGTGATTAGGTATTATGCCAAAAAGGATTTGTATAGGGCTAAAGTCACATCATTGTTTTGATGAGCCATGGTCATGCATAAAGGGTAGAAGAACACCCGTTGTGGAATAGGCAAATAACTCAGAACACTTTGGAAGGATGAGAAAGGGGAGGTCCAGAACTGTTGGATCTATAGTGACAACGGAAAGACCATAAATACGAGCGTGCGTGAGGAGAGACGAATTGCATAATTATTTGTATGAGATTTACCTTTGTGTAAAATGTGATTTGAGAAATTATTGCAAGTGGTTATACATTCACCGTTCACTTTGTTTAAAATCTGCTTGTTCTGTTGAAAAAAAATATATACATGTATATGTGTGTGTACGCGCGTATATATTTACGTGAACTGCTAGTATATCTCAATTATATACATATATGTATATATATATATATATATATATATATATATATATATATATATATATATATACACATATATATACTTGTATGTGTGTGTTAGAAATCTTCCAGCATTTCACGTAAGTTACATACATTAAAACCTAGTTTTGCTGTGATAATCAGAAAGTCGATGTGCCTCTTCGTTTGGTTATAATATGAAAGTCGATTAAGTACACAAATGTTGCAGAAACCATTTTCCATTACACTTTAAGTAATCTATCATATTTGCCATTATTCATATCTTTATGCAAGTAACCTTCTCTTTTTCAGTGTATAAGCTAAACATCCTATTATTACTCGTATTTAGGACGGTGCTGAGACCATATGTCAGAAGTTTATTTAGGCAGTTAATTAATAAGAAGTGCAAATGAAAAGTGAAAGAAGGTTCTCTCAGTTTTCGTCCAAATTTATTGGTGGTCTTACGATACAAAAGTATACACGTATATTTGCACTCATTAGGACTCAAATTAGATGCTATAATATAATCAGGATTAAACTACAGGTGAAGTAAAGAATTGCCGAGTAATAGGGATTTATGGAGAATTGTAAGTGATTTTCCTTTGAATTTCTTTCTTTCAAGTTTAATCATATCTGAGAAGCGGGAATGTCATCACAGTTAGTGGCTCTTGTCACAACTGCAGGTTCTGGTGTGTGTGTATGTGTGTGTGTGTGTGTGTTTTCAAAGCGGGGAGGTATTTTTTTTAGCAAGGTTGTCATCTCAATTGTGAATGACAAAACTGAAATGCAAGTGTTTCTTTAAAGAAAAAAGCTTTTTTAAAGTTTGATTATTCTTGAAAGCGAGTTTTTCTTCACAATCAGTGATGATTGTCAAACCTGCAAACGCAGGAATTTTCTTTTAAAAATTCTTGTTTCAAATTTAATGATAGAAGAGTTGGTTTGTCAAGATACTTATTCACGATTAAATTTGCAAATGGGAAGTTGTCTGTAACAAAAACATAAGATTTTCTTCGTCTATCATATTCCCTTCCTTTATGAATTAAACGTAGAGGGAGAGAGAGAGAGAGTATTTAATTACACCAATCAGCAGCTAGACAAGAAATGGTAAGGTAAGGTAAGATAAAACGAATGGTTTATTTTGTCCTTTCTATGATAGGGGTTTGATCTCAACACAACGGAGCTGGAGCTTGTGTTGTCAGACTGTTTGAAATTGCTGGCATAAAGCGATAAACTAAAACGTAGCTATGGAAGGCCTCTCCTGCTGTTGCTGTCAGGTCTTGAGTGGTTGATTTAACCGAGGCCTTTGAATTTTGTCCAATATCTCTCTGGTTCAGCGTTTGTGCCCCCGCCCCCCCACCAAAAAAAAAATCATAAAACCATGAATTATATGAATTTCATAGAACAATTATGACAGTTTGATTATAAGTATGGCACGCCATAGGACCCCATGTTTGTCTACACTAGATTTATAAATAACAGTCAAATTATTCTTTATGTTTTTACCAAATTTTCCTTATTAATTCACACATGCGTCGGATAAATGAGTGTTTCAAATCAAATGGATTTAATATTGAACATTACATTTTTTTAATTACTCTCTTCGCTTGACCTTTGATGACCTTCATTCTCCCCACCGACATTAAGCTCAAAATGCATTTTATCAGATACCTATGTTTTATTCATGGACCGCTTCTGTTTAAAAATTCCAAAATGCAACCTTTCATTCTGCCATACATAGGAAACTTTTTTAAAACAAAAAATAAACAAATGAAATAGTTTCATATTTGTAAACATCTGATAAGCTACAAATCAATTATATGAGAGGATTTTAATATATTATTACAGCGATTCTGGACATTTGGAAGAACTGCACTGTTCACTGCCTGTTTACTTGTTGTCATGTCTTGTAAATGCAATTCAATTTCACGGACATAGAAATAATTATATTTTAAGACATCAAATTTTCAGTTGATATCATGGTATGCTAAAAGAACATGTCAATATCAACTGAAAATTCCTTGTATTTTGTTTGAAAAATGTTCTTCATAAAAGAATAAAAAGAAGGAGAAACAGACTGCTTTGTCTCCAATCTTTCTTCTCCAGATTTCTATCCTAGTCAAAACCTAAAACGATTTGTTGTCTGATTGCAATAAGCTGCCTTGTGCGAGCGCGGAAGTTGCCCCTTCAGCAGAGAGAGCAGTAGTAACAGTCCGTAGAAGGATCTTCGTAATTGCCAAAATAGTGAGCCATTTTCTATTCAACCTTAGGCATTACAAACAATATATGACAGTTGTGTACTGTGATCGTACTCAGCATTACTGGCAACCAACTGCATCTTAAGAAGTGGAAGATGGCTTCCTGTTAGAAGGAATAGTTGAAAATAATGGGTTCCATTTTCAAAGGACTTTTCAGATTGCGTTCCTGCCCTTTTGAAGGTCATTTCTGCCCATATTCCTTCCTTCTCAGAGATCTTTTCAGACCGACTTTCCCCGTCTTCAAGGGTTTTTTCAGACCGTGCTACTTTTATTTTGAAAGTTCTTGCTAATGTATTCCTTCGTTTTCAGAGTCTTTGCAGACATCGTCTTCATCGTCAAAGGTCTCTTCAGACCGTATTCCTCCATTTATAAAGGTGTTTTCAGACCACTCCTTCGTTCTTCATTTGCAAAGGTCTTTTCAGACCATACTTCGTAATTTTCAAAGGTCTTTTCGGACCGTATTTCTTAATTTTCAAAAGTCTTTTTACACTATTCATTCATTTTCATAGGTTTGTAGGCCATATTCCTTTAATTGAAAAGTTTTTTCAGATCATATTCTTTCACTTTTCAACGATCTTTTCAGACGAAGTTCCTTCGTTTTCAGAAGTTTTCAGAGTCTATTCCTTCGTTTTCGAAAGCCTTTTCAGATTTAATTTCTTTGTTTTCAAAGGTCGCTTCAGACCAAATTCTTGCTTTTTACAGGTTTTCAGACTGTGTGCCTTTGTTTCAAAAGATTTATCAGACGACTTTCATTCGTTTTTCAGAGGCTTTTTCGGAGTATTACATCGTTGTCAAATGTGTTTTCAGAAACTATTTCCATTATCAGCTGCATTTCAATACCATATATTTCATTTATGAGAGTCTTTTCAAGAAGGTATTTTTGAATTCCAAGGGGCCTCTTGGATTAAGTCTTGTGGAAATTTCTATTTTTGGTAAAATTTGTTTGAACTGATAAACAGGAAAAGGTATCATAGCTGGGACTGGGGTTTACATCGGAAGCTAATAGTGAGATATGTGGTAGGATCATCAACTACCCAATAATGTTTGGACCTGACAGATATCAGTGGGATTATTCCCATTGATACCTCAATGGCGGAACTAGTCTGCAGAGCTGGGCTATGGATTTCATGGGTGGTCTGGTTCTGATAGGATTTTTGGCATTCTGCCAGTTTGCTCATTAATATGATTAGGGTGGGAATGATTGTACTCTTGTAATATTTTCAGTCCCAACAAACAGGTTTGGCTTACGCTTGAGCCACCCTAATTGAGTTGGCCATCCCCTGTGGGGTAGGGTAGGGAATGGACATTTAGGAATCAGCTCTTCCTGATACAATTGGGAGAAGAATAAATTCCATGAAGGTTGATGATAGCTTTTTAAGATTATCAGGTTTATTTTTTTTTTTTCCCTCGCTTCATTCTTATATGATTAGTAATAAAGAGCAAAGTACCATTGGACCCTGTGATACCCTTTTGGCACAGATGGCGACCTCTGCACCCTCCTCTGACAGCCTCTGCTTGGACATGGTTAGGAAACCTTTTAGTGTGATTACACTGGAACCCTATGCTCCAGCACTGAGGAAAGGGAAATTCACCTGAAATGTATGTGAAGTAGGACCAGGTATATTTGAAACCTTTTCTTATAAGTATTTGACTTTTAGTCTGGGAGATTCTGATTGACATTTTTAATATGTACAGAGACATAGCGAAGTGTCGTGACCAAGAGCCTAAGATATCATCTGAAGGTCAGAGAGAAAGCTGACAGTGGAATCAGCTCACCAAAAGAAAGTGAAAAACTGAAGGTGTTATGGCATCTTGGAGGAGGTAAAGTTGACTGTTCAGTACATCTTTTTAGAATCACTTCAAGGGAATGATTATGTGGACCCTTGTTGATGATGTGTTCAGAAGAGGAACTTGTAAAAGAATTAAAAGAGCAAAGTGTGACTAGAATTAGAAAGAATGAATGTGATCAGTGGTGCCTTAGTTTCACCTCCAAATTTAATTATTACATTCAATTTCCCCTGCTTGTCTAATGTAATTAAAGCATCATGGTTACATGTTAAGATTAAGCAATATACTCCAAGACCAAAGAGATGTTTTCATTGTCAAGAATATGGTCATATCTTAGGATCTTGGAGGCAGAAGACACAAGGTGAGCCTGCCACGAGAGTTAAGTGTATTGAACCAGAGCACAGTGAATGGTAAAAATAAGTAAACTGTAAACATTGTGAAGATAATCATCCATCCTCTTTACAAAATTGTGATGTGTACATCATGGAAATAAAAACACAGACATTAAGGCTAACTGAACTCATCAAATTTGCAAAGGATAAACAGAAAGCATTAAGCCAGTATGTTGGACCAGAAGTATCCTTTTCTAGTATTGGTGCTAACCAAAGAAGAAATGTAAATGCCACCACAGTTGCTTCCTTTCATAATGTAAAGGGATGATTAGTGGCGACCTGTACTTGTGCCTCTTTGGAGGCTGTGCCAGTAATTTCTAGCTCTCCTGCCTCTTCAGAGGCTGTGCAGATATGCCTGGGCTCCCACCTCTCTTGGGGCTTCACCAGTTACACCTGGTGTGTCTGCCTCTTTGGAGGCTGCATCAGCTATATCTGGTGCTTATGTCTCTGGAGCCTGCACCAGTACTGACTGGCACTCCTGATACTTCATAGGATGCACCAGTTGTTTCTGACACTTCCACCTCTACTGAGGCAGTACCAGATTTGTCTGGTGTTCCTGAGCTTGAAATTTCCTTGCCCTAGACACCATCAAAGATGCCCAACACCCTGATGATTAGGGAGCCTTTGCTATCTGTGGCAGGTTCCTCTTCCATTGAAATAGCACCATCATCAACCTTAAAAAGGAAGGCAACCATAAATAATTAGTCTTCAGGGAAAAAGCAGGTGCAGGGAAGTCAAATAAGAGCATTTAAAAGTGGCTCTAGTTTACCAGCAAAGTGTACATAAAATTCATTAATTTTCTCCAGTAGAACTGTCAGGGATTAAGAGGTAAATGGGAAGAACTAAAGTTACTCATATCATAAGTGTCCCCTGTATGTATTGCTTTGCAGGAGATTTTGACTGGTAATATGTGTCCAAGGCCACGAGAGTATACATCCTATCATTCCCCTTATAACATAAATATAGGAAGTCATGGAGTGTAGTTTTATATATTCGCAATGACACCCCATAAAATCCAATTAATATCCAGTCTACACTGGAAGTGATAGCAGTGCAGGTCCACTTTCAAAGAAAATATACAGTATGCTCTCTTTATATATCAGTTAGTGAAGTCTTCTCCACTGATGACCACCCTTCCTGTGTTATTTTGGGAGAAATAAATGGCAGAAAGTCTCTTTGGGGTGATATCATTACCAATCAAAGAAGAAATTGCCTCTCTCCCATCATAAAAAGTAAAATTTAGGAATCTTAAACACAGGGGAGTGTACACATTTTCATGTTCAGATGGGCAAATTCTCAGCAGTTGACTTATCTATATGCAGTGATGACTGCCTTACTGACTTCAGTTGGAGAGTAATAAATGGTAGATTTACCAGTGACCGTTTTCCAATAGTAATGAATGTATCTTCAAATTCTCCATCTTCAAGGTTACCTAAATGAATAATTTATAAAGCTGACTGGGCAACATTCAAGGAACACAGCTCAATAGATGACATGGCTGTAGATGATGCTCTCGACTTTTATATTCTCAGCTGGTCTTCAGTCAATACCTAGGGTTTTATGCTTTCACCAGATATTGTTGACGAAAATGTGAGTATTACTGCATTGAATTTCTGTATGGAAATTGAAAAGGCATAAAAGGAATCATGAACAATTTTCAAAAACACTTCTGAATGTGGTTTGAAAAAGATAGAAAAATAGTAGGCAAATTTACTCTTTATCAACCTCCAGTTATTAAGATCAATGGTTATGAAGTTGCAGATCCCAGGTTAGTCACAAATGGGTTCGCTTATCATTTTGCTGTTGCACAAAAAATTCTGACAGACCCTATTCTGTTCAAAGAAGGCTAATGAAACAGGTACAAATTTATTTTAATACATTAAGGAATGAATAATAAAATATACTTTTTACTATAAGGGAATTTGGATTAGCTTTAAATAAGCTTAGTGAATTAGCTCCTGGACTGGATGACATAACTTACTCATTTCTGGTGTTCACTCATAGGCTGAGAATTCCATGTGTTGCTGAAACAAGGTTCTCAGGTTGGGTTTTTATAGCAACCTGACTTGGATTTCATGTCTGAAGTATATCAACACAAAATGTTTGAAAGTAATGAATGTCCTGAAAGTTCCATCCTACACTTCTTGGGGTGGTGACTGAACTCAGATGTTGACACAATGCAAAACTTTGGCCTTTTCAAAATTAAACACATGAGTGTGAAGTCTACACCCCAGCAAAGTCTAATAGCCTTAAAATGCTAAAATCAGTTCATCATGCAGGAATAAGATTGGCTACAGGAGCATTTAAGTCATCTCCCACTGAGAGCATGCCTGTGGACACAAATGAGATGCCTTGATGTACATTACCAACATTGCTGGTTCGGAGCTGGTACAGATTTGAAAGGCTTCCTAAGTCATTAGCCAGCATTTGTATCAGAAATGAAAGGCATTGGTAATTTTATGAAAATCACCCCAAGCAACCCCAACCATTTGCTTGTAGTATAAAGTGTATTATCAGTCAAATAAAAATCCCAAGGATGGAAACTCTACTAGCTAGATACTTGGTTAGCCCCCCATGGAACCTTCCAGAGGTGAAATATTGTAGGTATTTAAAAAAAAAAAAAAAAAAAGCAGAAATATCCAGTGAAGCAGTGTAAACAATATTTGTAGATCATTCATCCTAACATAACCCCATTGCAGTTTTCACAGATTGCTCAAAATCAGATGCTGGTGTCTGCTTTGGAGTGGTCTTTCCTGATGTAGAAAGAAGTTGGAGATTATCATCTGTTGTATCCATTTTTACAGCAGAACTGTAAGCAGTTTTGAACGTCTTAAAGGAAATTTTAATTCTTAGTGGAAATAGTTTTACTATATAGTGTGACTCGAGAAGTGTTCTGTCTTTAGAATCTTTTAACTCTTGCACCCACTGATTTTAGAGATAATGGAATGGCTGTTCTTAGTGAAAAGAAGAGGTAAAGAAGTAAAATTTGCTGGGTGCCTTGTCATGTTGGTGTTCTTGGGAACGAGCAAGTTGATCAACTAGCTACACCAGCAGTCACCTCTCTAGAACCCAGAAGATGCCTACTACCATATAGGGAAGCATTTCCTCTTGTATGTCAGAAAATGAAAAACCTTTGGCAGTTCCTATGGGAAAATATTGAAACAAACCAAAAGGTGCGCAGTATTATGTCATCAGTATCTCCTTGGTCATATCCCTATATACCAAGGAGACTGGAAACGATGTTGTGCAGGCTAAGGATTGAACGTAACAAGACTCATTCATAGGTTCTTAATGTCAGGTGTAAACCATCCATTATGAGACGATGTATGGAGCCCTTGACTGTGAAACATTTGCTGGTCAAATGTCCCAGTCTTCGGGATCTAGGACATAGGTTCCTCTCGTGGGGAAGTGACAGAGATTGACATTTTATCCTTGCTAGTATTCTCGGGGAGGATTGTAATGTAGAGAGGTTATGTATCTTTGTTAGGGAGTGGAAACTCCTCAACATAATTTAGATCATTATACATATGCAGTATGTGTTTGTATGCATGGTATATATTTGTATTACAGATATGATTAATATATGTTATATATATATATATATATATACAATATATATATATATTATATATATATATATATATATATATATATATATATATATATATATATATATATATATATATATATATATATATATATATATATATATAAACAAAAATCCACAGAGGGAAACAATGGAGTGCTTCAAGGCCTTTCGACTTCTAGACCTTTACTTAGCAGACTGAAGAAATATAAAAAGTTTACAAAGAAAGCTCATATAAATGACAGATGGGGATTACAAAGAGTTAAATATTTTAGAAGTTTTACGTTTACGAATGATTAGGCTCAACCGTTCAGAAGCAGGGACTGGACAATTAAAAGATTATACAAGGAAGGTGACTGATTACCAAAATTTTTTAGAAAAGTACAACTCAATAATTCTCTTTTTTTTTGGTAAACAATAACAATTTTTGCAAGGTGAACATTTTTACCAAAAAAATCTAATAAATATACAAATACATAGGAAATATATATAGGGAGCTAATTTGTGATTAAGTCAGCGATTTTATCTTTTAGAACATTTTACTAACACAGAGGTCCAAATAATACATCCCAGGGCTAATGTTAAAATTACAACTGGAAGTAATCTGTATAATAGTGGACTGTAAAAGATTTCATTAAAAGAAATCTTTTGATCTGGCAGTGACTGAACTTTCAGTCCAATTTATTTTGTGAGAGTTTTCACTTGAATGAATAAATATAGCATTGGATGTTTGCCCAGTTTTGACAGAATACTTATGCTGTTTAATGAGTACATCTAAATCCTTGCTGGATTGGCCAATATATAGTATATGTGAAAGGTAACATAAATCTGTCCCTATTTTTCTTATGTATTCGATTTTTTTACCCAAATAATGGGGACTGACAATGCCTGAAGCTCGTAAAAAAATAGAAGAAAAAATGGATATTTTGATATTAAAATGGACACAAGTTAAGTTGTTGGTTGGTTTCCCATAAATACTGAACTTTCATTGAAATGGTTCTCTTTGTATTAAAACAACTAAGAAAGGGAGGCAGTTGTCTTTTTTAATTCTAGAGTAAACTTAATGGATGGTACCTGGTTAATCAAATTAGAGGGTAAATCATTTACATCAATACCAGCAGGCAAAACAGCTAAAATATCGTCAACATATCTATACCACTGTAAAGGAGTATAAATGATATTAGTTAAATATCGTTTTCAAAGAATTCCATACACAAGTTTGAGAGGAGTGGTGATAAATGGTTGCCCATTGCCATACCAAATATTTGTTGGTAAAATTGACCATTGAATATAAACTTACATTAAAAAATGCACAACCTAGTAGAGGGGTAATTCATGATGGATTAGTTCATTACTAAGATAATCTAAAATAGAATCTGTAGAGACTTTAGTAAAAAGAGAACAAACATCAAAACTAACGAATCTATCAGTGGAGCAAAAAGTTATTTTGTTTAATTTATCAACTGAATCTGGAGAATTATATATGTGAGAATCGGAAATAGTTCCAAGTAACGGGGACAAGAGCTTGGTAATATATTTCGAAAGTGTATATGATATTGAGCCAACAGTACTGATAATAGGCCGCATAGGATTATTTTCTTTGTGCGTTTTTACTAATCCGTACAAGTAAGGTAACGATGGAAATTTTACTGAACTGATATTTTCTTTTTTTAAGGGTTTTTTTCTCTATGTATGCTTTTTACTTGAAATTTAGTTTTTGTAAGTTGTCTCATCATCCAGTATTTTCTTTTTTTTAAGGGTTTTTTTCTCTATGCTATTGAAATTTTTTTACTTGATCAGGGAAATTTTTTGTTAGTTTTTTTGTAAGTTGTCTCATCATCCAGTATTTTCTTTTTTTAAGCTTGCTATTGAAATTTTTTACTTGATCATTTTTTGTTAGTTTTTGTAAGTTGTCTCATCATCCAGTATTTTCTTTTTTTAAGGGTTTTTTTCTCTATGCTATGTAAATTTTTACTTGATCAGGGGAATCAGCTTTTTGTATTGTCTAAAATTACATGTAGTCAGCTTTATCTAAAATTACAATACTGTTCGACTTATCAGCTTTTGTGATGTGGATTGTAGGCTATTGTCTTTTTTAAGATCGGTCAAACTTTTCTTACAGCGAGCAGGGAAATTACTTTCATGCCTAACATTGACAGCTCCATAAACAATACCTTTAATTATGTCAACATGATTTTGAGGAATATCACAATATTTTTCAAATATAGGCTACATAGGGACGACGCAATCATTAAAGCAGAAGGTCTATACGATATAAAGAAAGATAAACCATATCCGAGTGTACTCAACATTTTCACTTATTTGTTTACTTGATAAATTTATAACACAACCATTACGTGCACCATTAGTCCAGTCACTGCTGTCAATAAGATTTTTCAGTTTTCTGTCGAGTTTCCTTGTTAGGGCATCTGTAGTCTTATGAAGTTTTCCGTAAATTTCTTGTCGCAGCGAGTCCTTCCAGTCAGCTGGGATAGAATGATTGAATGAAATTCTGGCTTTTTCTGATTCCTTAAATTTTTCCTTCTCTTGCTTTGAGCCTGTTATGTGGCGTTTTAACGTCATGGCACTGAATTCATTTAAAGGGTGATGGTCATATCTTCTTAAACGGCGTGGTAGCAAGGATTTAGGGAGCACTTGTTCAAACGGGCACTTCTTCAGGAACTTTAGTTGAATTCTCCAAGTCTCTTTCGGCTTCGCATTCGCCCAGATAAAAAAGAACTAATATGTCAGTTGTCAGTAAAATTTCCCTCGTTACCTTACCTGTACGGATTTGTAAAAACGCACGAAGAAAATAATCCTATGCGGCCTATTAAAAGTACTGTCAGCTCAATATCATATGCACTTTCGAAATATTTTCCCAAGCTCTTGTCCCCGTTACTTGGAATTATCTCCGACTCTCACATACATAATTCTCTAGATTTAGCTGATAGATTAAACAAAATCACTTTTTGCCTCACTGATAGATTCGTTAGTTTTGAAGTTTGTTCTCTTTTTATTGAAGTCCCTATAGATTCTGTTTTAGAGTATCTAAGTAGTGAACTAATCCATCATGAATTACCTCTACCTGTACGTCATATTATTTCACTCACTAGGTTGTGCATTTGTGATTGTAAGTTTGTATTCAATGGTGAATTTTACCAACAAATATTTGGTATGGCAATGGGCAAACCTTTATCTCCACTCTTCTCAAACCTGTATATAGAATTCTTTGAAAACCGATATTTACCTAACATAATTTTTACTCCTTTGAAGTGGTATAGATATTATGTTGACGATATTTTAGTTGTTTTGCCTGCTGGTATTGACGTAAGTGGTTTACTTTCTAATTAGAAAAACCAGGTACCATCCATTAAGTTTACTTTAGAATTATAAAAAGACAATTGCCTCCCTTTCTTAGATGTTTTAATACATAGAGAACCATTTCAATGCAAATTCAGTATTGATAGGAAACCAACCAACAACTTAGCTTATGTCATTTTTATTCAGGCCATCGCCTTAATATCAAAATATCCATTTTTTCGTCTATGTTTTTACGAGCTTTGCGCATTGTCAATCCCAGTATTTGGATCAAGAAATCGAATGAATAAGAAAAATAGGGACAGATTTATGTTATCCATATACCAGATATTTTTATAATAAAGCCCACAAAAAGTTTTATAGCGAAAGCAACATGGAGAAAGAAACCACTAAGAACATTCTCAGCTGGCCTTATTTTAGTGGTTCTGAAAACATAAAATCATTGTTAAAATCTTTTAATGTCAACCTCGATTTTTCCTATAATAACACACTAAAAGGAATGTTAGCAAAAAATAGCCCTAAAGAAAACAACAACATATAATACTCGTATATAAAATTCCATGTTTGGACTGCCTCTTCTTTTATACTGGCAAGTCCAGCAAGGATTTAGATGTACGTATTAAACAGCGTAAGTATTCTGCTAAAACTGGGCAAACATCCAATGCTATATTCATTCATTTAAGTGAAAACTCTCACAGGATAAGTTGGACCGAATGTTCATGATTGCCAGATCGAAAGATTTCTCTTCACAAAATCTATTAGAATCCATTATTATAGAGCTTACTTCCAGTTGTAATTTTAACCTTAGCCCTGACATGTATTATTTGGAGTCCTGTTTTAGTAAAATGTTCTAAAATATTAAATCACTAACTTAATTACAAAATAGTTACCTAATTACAAATTAGTTACCTTATATATATTATTTTCTATGTATTCGTTACAAATTAGTTACCTCATGTATATTTTCTATGTATTCGTATGTTTAATATATTTTTTTTGATAAAAATGTTCACCTTGCAAAAATTGTTATTGTTTGCCAAAAAAAAAAAAATGATTGAGTTGTACTTTCATAACATTTTCTGGTGGTCAGTCACCTTCCTTGTATACTCTTTTAATTGCTCTGTCCCTGCTTCTGAACGGCTGAGCCTAATCCTTTGTGAAACCTCTTAAATATTTAACCCTGTTTTGGCAGTTCTACTAATTCTTCAATTGTGTTGGATTCCAGGTATATATTTTTTCCTCTTGCAATCCCCATCTCTCATTTATACGAGCTTTCTTTGTAAACTTATTTTTATATTTCCTCAGTCTACTAAGGAAAGGACTAGAAGTCGAAAGGCTTTGCAGCACTCCACCGTTTCTCTTTCCTTCGTGGATTTTGTCTTTATTTATGTATTCATCACGTTCCATATTTTCGTGATTCAGTTATATATATATATATATATATATATATATATATATATATATATATATATATATATATATATATATATATATAATAAATACAAATTATATATTATATATATATATTATATATTATATATAATAAATACAAATTATATATTATATATACAGGATATTTCTTAAATGGATATATATAAGATAATATAATATAATATATATATATATATATATATATATATATATATATATTATATATATATATATATATATATATATATTTTCTTTTTAGTTTATATACTATTTATATTATATATATTTGGATGTTTCGGAACTCCCTTTTAAACTATTTTCTTTTAGTTTCCTATTTAATTTCCGACGCCAGTTCGAGTAACCATAAATCAATTAACCATCATTAAGGAAGTGTGCTCTAATTTCAAAGGCATTTTCGAAACGTATAAACAAAATGCGAAAACTAATTTCTCTACTTTCCGATGCAGCCTGTGACGAAGGTCAATGAAACGCTCCTGTTAGTTCCGGGTTACTAGATTTAAGACATAACAGCACCCTTACTAATGAAGGTAATTGCTGGGCAATATGGGGTCAAGGGAAGGAAGTCCTTTTTTTTGTTCTTTAATTTTTGTGGGTAGGGGTGAGCAAGGACAGAATGGGTTTGAGGGAGAACGAGGAGCGTATTAATATGCGCATTTTTGAGTGGCCGTGAGCGGCTTGTTTCATCCATCACATTGCGTGCGTTGAGCATCTTATGTCAGGCAGCGACAGGTCTTGTTGAGCTGTCTGACGCTTACCTCCGGCTGCGGAATAAACGCTTGGCATCGACGGTTACATGAGCACATGGCAGGTACGAAGCAGAAAGCACACGTTAACTGGATGTAAGACCGGAAGAGAACTTGGGGAGAACGAGGGGTAGGAAGTTAAAAGAAAGGAAAAAGTTTATTTTTCAGTAATTATCTTGTTACATTTATTATTGCAAAGCGTTGGGCATTTCATAGAAGCATTAAAACGACTGGAAGAGCCATAATATCTTTGTATTTCTTATGTTCGGGAGGAAAAGATCTCGATGAGATTTTATGGTTAGCAAAGTGTAAGTCTTTTCAGTAAAGTTTGAAAGAAAATATCTGCCGCAAATTATTGTCATCGGTAGCAATAATGTACTTCAATCTTGATGTTTTATCTCAATAGATTTTATGGGATCATTCTATAACTACATAAAGTTTGTCTTTTAAATCCAGTGCGTTAAGAGAATTTTGGCATTTAGTTGTAAACTGAAAGATATTTACGGGAATCAATTACAGCAGTTTTATTGGGAATTATCTAAATGCTCCTAGACTTCCAAGCCATAGAAATTTTCTTCTTCTGTAATAGTTTGTTTCCACACATATCATCTTCAGAACAAAAGACCTGTATGGAATCGAGAAAAGCAGAGGTAAGAAACGAGATGATGACAAAACAATGTATAAATAATTACCGCAAACTAAAACAGGTATCCAATGCCCTTTTCCTCTCTAAACCTTCTAGCATCAAAAACCCCCAAACTATCTCCCTCCCCATACGCCGTCCTTTTTCCAACCTCCATATCTTCCTATTCTTGTTCTTGTTCCTATTCTTCTTCTTGTTCTTCTTCTCTCGGTCTCCCTGTCTCTCAAACTCAGCGTGAGGTTGCCTAGACATTGTACCAGGCAGCCATTACCGTTTCCCGCAGCCAACATGGAAATTACTCATTTTGTTTGAATCTCGGACATTTCCTCAATTAAGTCGGCACCATATCCTCCGACCCTTGATTAATCGATGAGGTGTTTGTCATGTTATTCTGCTTAATTAGCCCCCCTACCTCTCTCTCTCTCTCTCTCTCTCTCTCTCTCTCTCTCTCTCTCTCTCTCTCTCTCTCTCTCCTGCTGTGGTCATGTTGCAACTTTTATTAATTTTTTCATATATTACTAATAAATTTGTTGATTCTCTCTCTCTCTCTCTCTCTCTCTCTCTCTCTCTCTCTCTCTCTCTCTCTCTCTCTCTCCTGCTGTGGTCATGTTGCAAATTTTATTCATTTTTCCATATATTACTAATAAATTTGTTGATTCTCTCTCTCTCTCTCTCTCTCTCTCTCTCTCTCTCTCTCTCTCTCTCTCTCTCTCTCTCTCTCTGCTGTGGCCATGTTGCAACTTTTGTTCATTTTCCATATATTACTAATAAATTTGTTGAACTCTCTCTCTCTCTCTCTCTCTGGCCACTTTCTCTTCAGTCTGAGTGTCAAAAGCGGACGAGACAAGATTCGGCCACTCACCCAAAATTTCACGGCGTTATATACTCATGAATTTAATGCCATTCGTTCTTATGGATTGATTGTCTCGATAGAAAAAGGAAAGAATTCCATATTTTGAAAGATAACTCGAAGCGACGGAACAATTATCTTGACTGTTAGGTCTTAACTCTTATTAAAACTATGAGAGTAGTCGAGAATTCCACGAAAGCAATGCTGAAAGTCATGTCTGTAAAACAAGCATTGGAACGTTTCATATAAACGTATTTTTCATGTGATAATTGTGAGGTCAAAAGACGGATTTCTCTTTTGGAAAGGGTATTCTTAAAGAGACTGGATATTGATTGTGATGCCCATTATCTTATTTTGTTATCTTTTCTTTTATCTGTACACGGTTTCTTTCATGACGTTTTTGCATACTTTTTTATATTTGCTTTGCAGAACAAATGCCCGCTTCTGCAAAGGAACTTGAATATTTCCTTAGCTGACCAAATGCCAATTTCAGCTGATTTTCCTCTGCCATAAACTTTATTAAACTTTTTGATCTATGGAATTTTGTTCATCCTATCTGCATGGTCCTGGAGATGCGCTATCATTAATTTTGGTTTGAAAAGAAGACACTTGTAGGTACCTCTAGATCACAAAGTTTGGGTCTTGCAAAAACATAACACTTAAAAATAGAAGCATCCAGTTTTAATTCCTTGAGTCTTTTTACTCATATAAGTCAAGTCTTTGTTTGTTCGTTGAATTGTTTGAAGATTTGCGCTGATTTTTTTTTTTTCATTTTGACGCCATTAAGCATTTATCTAAACAAGAGATATCTCTTATGGATTCAGTGCAAACAGAGTTACCGTTGTAAGTTTTGTGTTTCATTGTGTATTTCGCTCAAGACATTGTACTACAATATCACGAGATTCTCAGCTAAAGTTATCCTTGAAAAAAATCAAAGGAAGAAATGAGTTATTTAGATTTCGGAATAAGCTGTCATTCGAGAGAAATAACGAGAACGTAAATTCCTCTGAGAAAAAGCATCTTTCAGAAGAGCCATCAGTCTGGATTTTAACTGGACCGGATCTTGTACTCATCGGAAGGTCAGCTGTGCATTATAGACCAACTGGTTGCTTCGTCAGTGGGCAGTATCCCGAATATAGAGGGAAGTCCCCATAGAATAAAGTAATTGATTAGTATACTGGCTGCCATGAAATCGTAAGAAAGTCCTTGTGGAATAGTCAGTGATTAATTTACTCCTGGAAATAAGTAATGGAAAGTTAAGGTACAGAAGACATCTGTGGTTACAGTTGCCAACCATCTTATGACAACTAAATGTAGGATCGGAGATGAAGGTCCAAAGAAGTGGAGGTGTTAGATTTCGTTCCTTTTTTTTTTTATTTATGTTTATATACATTGTATTGCAATTCCATGGACGGCGTGTCTTCAAAATCGCTCTCCTTCTTTCCAGGTAAGCCACTCCAAGGTCGATTTTCCTGTACCTCTCTGATGGCTCAGTGGTCATAATCACCGTACCTTCGTTGTTCCCGACGACAGTTCGAATCGAATCCCGCTGGTGACGAAGGACTTATCTCTGGTAATTCCCATTTGGGTGTAAGTTAATCCCGAGGTATAAGGAACTAGATATTAAATGAAATTTGGGCCTTAATTATTTATGAATATATAAGATGTCCCGTTGTATATGACAAAAATAAGTAATAGAGCTACGTGTTTCAAGCATATCAATCAGCTGTCGTGGTGAAGAGGGGTTAATATAGATTTTAAGCACAAAAACTATATCAACTTATATCTCTCTGATGGCTCAGTTGTATATTGTTCTTCGTTGTACTGGTCGGTACCGTTCTCGGCTAGCAATCTGCAGGGCCGAGTTCGAATCTCCGGCCGGCTAATAAAGAATTAGAGGGATTTATTTCTGGTGATAGTAATTCATTTCTCGCTATAATGTGGTTCGGATTCCACAATAAGCTGTAGGTCCCCTTGCTAGGTAACTAGCCACGTAAAATAAGTCTAATCCTTCGGGCCAGCCCTGGGAGAGCTGTTAATCAGCTCAGTGGTCTGGTTAAGCTAAGGTATACTTAACTTGTCACTGTATTGTCGTTGATTCTCAAGCAGGCGGCAGTCAAAATCCCATTGGTTAAAAAGCACTGCTTATTTATAATTCCTCTTGTGTGTAAGTTATTCTAGAGGTAAAGTTAATTGGATGTTAAATGAATTTTGTGGCGTAATACGATATATGTGAATATAAAATATCCTAGTAAATACGATAAGTTAATATATATATATATATATATATATATATATATATATATATATATATATATATATATATATGTGTGTGTGTGTGTGTCTGTGTGTGTGTGTGTAATGTTTGTGTAAGTTAGTGTGTGCAAGAACTTTGATACAGATATCTGATCTTGCAACTAAGACGTTCTAATATTTTTCCATATTTTTGGTTAATTTGCAAAATGATTTGAGGTCTTACCCCCTCGAGTTGTTAAGATGCTTTTTTGCTGTCCGGTTTCATTTCCACGCCTCATTAACCAACCCGTTCTCTTCTCATAACCCCACCTCCTTGTCCCTTCTTCCTTAAATAGGGCCCCCTTCCCCCCACCATCATCCGCCCCCCTACGCCTTAAACAACATTTATTCACCATTAGTTCTCCTATTCCTCTTCCTTCTCCCCCTTCCTCTTCCCCCTCCCCTGTCATCTCATACTTCCTCCTCTTTTGCTCGTCACTGTCAAGTCGTTTAGTGCGGTGAAAGAAAAGAAAATTGGTGTGTACGAGGGAAGAGGTGACAAGCGGAGCTTCTGGTGAGAACGGCAATCCGTATTCTCTCTCTCTCTCTCTCTCTCTCTCTCTCTCTCTCTCTCTCCATTCTTTATCTCCCCCCCCCTCCCCCTTACTCCTCCGAGAAACCAGGCAACCCAAAACACACTTAGTAGAGCAAGAGAAGTCTGTTTATATACCTCATTACGTTTATATATGGCTCTTGTTAATGGGTGTGTTGGAGGTAATGGCCTAAGGTAGGTAAAGGTGTTAAGGAATAATGTAGATGGTGGAGAGAAAGTTATGGACGAACACGATGCGAGATGAGGTCTGCAGGAAGAGGAAAAAGGAGGAGGACTCCGCTGGACGACAAGCCGCCAAAGGGAAGGTTGGGAGGGGGCACAGGGCAGAGGGGTGGGGAAGGGGAAAAAGGATAGAGAAATTAGCCTGAAAATGCTAAAGGATATTTCGCACTTCTTAGATCATGTGTAACATTACGGTTCCGGCCCCATGCGGAATGCAGGGTAATTGGGAGCCTGAGTAATTATGCCTTTAGTCAGAGGGTGAGCCGAAAATGGGAACAAGTGGGTGAGTGACAGACGCGGCGATTTCATTGTTAATTCATACACCTTGACCCACCACTCCCTCACACCCACCCCCATTTTCCTCTTCCATCACTCGCTGCACTCCCATTTCAGAACAACTGCGAGACGAAGTGTCGGAAGACTCTTGTCCCACTTTGGAGGATAGAATAGGGAAAGCCCTCATTTCCCATATCATTAAGGACCGTGATATAATTTCTTTAGGTCCATTTCGTTGCAGGAAATTCGTCTGTTGACAGTTTCCTGAGCTCCGTGATGCAAACGCTAAAAAAGGACTGCAGCGCCTCTGTCAACTTCAGGTGGGGGCCACCAGGAGGTCAAGTGTCCACCTAAAAGATTTACTTTTATTAATTCCTGTGTGCTAGTGCTTCCTCTTACACGACTTCCCCGCGGCAGCTACGTGAATATTTAATAACCTTAATTATTTCAATTTTTAACTCAAGCGCATTCTAAAATTGCCTTTTAGTCTAAAGGTTTGAACATGCCGTGACGGTGTACATCCGTCAATTTACCAGTATTACTCCAATTTGCTTCGGTTGTTGTCCGTCAGGTTACCTGGATTACACATACTCCAGTATCTGTCGCCCTCAGAACTGACATATTACTCTCGTGTCACTCTTGTAAAACGTGTTGTAAGTTATTTAACCAACTTTTATTTGAACATAGGACCTGTTCTGCTTTGTGTTTACTATGAAAATTATTTACTCTTGAACGTAATAGCTATTGTAGACGCATATGCATGAACTGGAGTGTGCCATAGACCTACTTGCCATGTCAGATTAAAAGAAGTTGACAGGAGAGAAATTGAGGTGCATCTGGAAAGGAGTAGGTGTGGAAGAACCAATTACTGTCATTGGTCACCTGAACAGACTGCTTTCTGGTGATGGCAGAGTTATTATTTACGTCACTAAATTCTTTAAGGGCATGGCCCAAGGGGGAAGCAACACAACGGTCACTGTCACATTTATACTTTTAACAAAATTTACTGCCTATTAAGACTACTCAAAAGGCTCATTAGCAGTTCGCCAAACCCCATGCACAAACATTACTCCATTCTCCTCTATCTTAACGGCGACAATCTAGAACAGATGAAGAAATTGTGGTTGAAAGATCATTTTAAGAAAAGTGTAGAAGCCATGGCAGCACATGATTAGCATTCTCTCTCTCTCTCTCTCTCTCTCTCTCTCTCTCTCTCTCTCTCTCTCTCTCAGGTCCCTGCAGTGCAGTAGTACCATACTTGGTTTACAACTAAAGAGTCCAGTTTCGATTCCTGGTCGAGGGAGGAATGTATGCGCGCGTATCCAGAATATCCGGAATGCCGCTGTTAAACTACACGGAGAATCAAGTACTTGTTTATTAGTCGACTGATTTTGCACATAAATGAGAGTGATAAGAGGAGAAGAGAGGAGAAATTAATATCAGATGTGAGTGATCAGCTTCCGTCAAAAAGTGAACCATCACTAAGCAGAAAGAGGAAGGGCATCAGTGAGATGATCCTCACCCCGCGAAGGCGCAACGATTCGTCACCTACTCATCAGATATTTTCTCTTTCTGTTGGTTGGTCTCTGGTCCTCATGGTACATCGGTAGCGCCCACGGCTCGTAATCGAGGGACACGGATCTGACTCTAAATTTCCTTACCTTAATATATATATATATAAATATATATATATATATATATATATATATATATATATATATATATATATATATATATATATATATAAATAACTTCAAGAATTAAAATCAAACTTCAAGAAATAGAAAAATGGTAAAGATCATTATGTGAACCATCATATAACAGGAAAATGAATTTAAAAACGGAAGGGCCTCTAGATACTACTATGCACCTTCTGGTATGGATCCATTAAATATTAATAATAATCCATCAAGGTTTATATAAACCTATGATATATATATATATATATATATATATATATATATATATATATATATATATATATATATATATATATATATATATTTATGTGTATGTATGTGTATATATATATAAATACACATATACATACACACACACTTTTGTGTGTATGTGTGTGCATGAGACATCACCCAAGGACAGCCCTATGAAAATCTTTTTGGCTTCGCCGTCCAAAACCTTCGGCTTCTGATAGATCTGTTCATTCTAAAGGAGCAAGAATTGTTTGTGTTTGAGATGATTCCGAGGCGTCGATCTATCGTTCTTAATGGGGTCCTGGTAACAATCGGTCGCCCTTTTGTTTGAAGGCCCGTTGACCTTTTAGGCAAGGTCCTGACCTTTCGTGCTGCCTTTATCATTCACTGAGCCGTCACCAGTTCTTGGCGCCTCCAACAACAAATAATCGATCAACTTCAAATGGAACAACAGATTACGTGAAGTTAATAGGCCTCTCTCTCTGGCCTCTGGAAACATCTCCTCATCGACCCATTTTGTTTTCTTTTATTTATTTATTTATTTATTTATTTATTTATTCATTTGTTGATTATATATTTTAGTAATGAATATTTACCTTGTATAAACTGTCAGTATGTCGTAAGATTTGTTGGGAGTTCTATAGCTGGTCCGAGATAGCAAGTTTGTTTTGTCTGGGAACACGAGAAAAAATTTTGTTTGCTGATACGCATATATATATATATATATATATATATATATATATATATATATATATATATATATATATATATATATATATATATATATATATATATATATATATATATATATATATATATATATATATATATATATATATATATATATATATATATATATATATATATATATATATATATATATATATATATATATATATATATATATATATATATATATATATATGTGTTTGAATGTGCGTGCGTCGTTGTTAGTATAAGAAAAGATTTTTAAAATTTTCTCCACAAATGTAACATTTTTCGTGTTTTTTTTTTTTCATTCTTGCATGTTGTTTCATTTCCTCATAGGAATTTCTTTGAATAAAAGTGAACTGAAGAATTTTCATATAAAGATAAACGTATTCTTAATACACGAGACCATTCATCATGGGTTTTAATTTGCTTTTTTCTCTTTCTGTAATCCAGCGTTCATTAGCATGGGACTTACTTGCTGGCAGGAACTAATTAACAAACGCGCGTTCTCTCTCTCTCTCTCTCTCTCTCTCTCTCTCTCTCTCTCTCTCTCTCTCTCTCGTATATACACATGCAATCATACAACCTCTAGGTCTAAGCGTTATGCTAAATAATTGTAATAACTATATTTGGAGCCACAGACACGCATAAACTGGTGATACCCATCGTTCAGTTGTATGGAAACTCAGAATATAATTTCGTTGCTGTTATGCAGATTGATATATGAAACTTTTTTGTTGATATCACTCTATTTAGAATTTAAATCACTGCCAAGAGGTGATAGCTATTCTAGGAGAAATAGATGTTCCAACAGTTCATAATTTGAATTTGCTATTGTCCTTGCAATTTAAGCCTTGTTCATAAGGAAGGTGGCGAAATGGTAACTCTTTGGGAACTCTTCCCTTAATTTGCTCTAAGTAAAGTTCTTTCAAGATTGTTTTCATCTAAAACCAGTAAAAACTGTCGATTTGTCATTGGCTTTCATTGAATTTGATTTTTGTTTTTGCGCGCAAAATGTTTAACGTGTTAAGTTTCAACTGTGGAATTGGCTGTTTGTTAGATGTACTTCTTTTGGTTAAGGTTAGTGGTTACCCAAAAGATTTTATTCGTTAAGTACTTACAGTTCAGTATGTATGAGTATCCGTAAACGAAACACGGCATCTTTGGTACATAATTATATGAAATTTAACAATTTGGTCTTTTTGACTTCAATGTTTTCTTTTTCTCTAGGAACACGTAGTATTTTTTAACTGCCACAGATTAATAGAAGAATTGTTCGGCCTACCTGTATCGGAACTCGGTTCAGTCATGTCCTCACCGAGGATATTAACTACACTATATCCGCAGTCAACGATTCCATGAAGACTTAATTATCGTGGCCTGAAAACCCGTCGTTAAGAAATCATACGCACTATGGGATCGTTGACTGCGACTGTAATCATTGTAGATAATAACTGATTGCTGCTAGGTGGCCTTTCTCATGGAATTGTTGTATGTACCAGTTAATCCAAACGTCATGGGGTTTCTTTGGTGTCAAACAGAGGTTTCCAGTCTCGAGTGGCGTGTGATATCGAAAGCCACTTTACATTTTGCCTTCGATGTTGGCAAGTCACCTTCTTATCTTGCTTTGCAGTTCTAGCAGGTACGATCATTCCGATGCGTGCACCTCTGTCAAAATAGTTATTTCAGTTTCCGCGTGAAGATGGAGGCATGGCATATTGCCACACTATTGTTCGCCTCAAATAACTGGCTAAATCTTGTGCAATCATTTGAATATATAGTCAACAGCAACCGGACTCAAAACTTGGAGAAGCAAAGGCAAAGTTTCGGGGAAATGGGGGTGGAGTTAAAAAAAAAATCACTAGCTTTACCAGTTGAAGTAAAAATCAAATCCCGTGTTCTCCCATATCACGGAAATTAAGTAAATGGACTAATCCTAAAACCAAAATATAAGTTTTAAGCATTGTTAAGTTAATGAAAATAGACTGATTTTCCTTCTATGATAGCAAAGTCGAAGTGCATTTCTTTCCAATAATATACCTATTTTTTTCTTCCGTAATAGCAAAATGGAAATGATTCTTTTCCCAGAAACATAAGTTAACCTAATTTTACTTCTGTGAGAGCAAACCAGATTTGAAGTTCATTACAGCCCAGTGAACTATAAAGTCACATTTCTCATTTATTATAGCAAATTTAAAGTCATTTTCCCAGAAAAATATATATATAACATTATTTTCCTCCTCATCTAGCAAAATTTAAGCCCATTTTCCCGGATAAATATGGAGCCACATTGTCATTTCACGATAGAAAAAATTGAAGTTCATTTCCCAGAAAAGTATGAAACCTCGTTTCCCCCATTTATTATAAAAATAAAAATTTAAGTCCATATCCCAGAAAAATATATAACCTCATATTCCTGTTATTACAACCATTTTGAAGTCGACTGTTTTCATGCTTATGACAACCTAAAATATAAACAAACCTTTTATCCAAACAATAAACATCTATTTCTTCTGCGCATGTCTGTTTGTACACACTATGAAACAGACCTCCATGCATTCTCTCGAGTGAAAACCTTAAGGGTTAGACATGACACACAATTTTTCAGCTTCTCCTCTTAAATCCCTGTGGAGGCGGCCTCGTACGTTAGGATCTCTCTCTCTCTCTCTCTCTCTCTCTCTCTCTCTCTCTCTCTCTCTCTCTCTCTCTCATATCCAGCAACCCCAGCAATCGGTACTGTGAAATTCGCCGGCCACCTTAAAAGGTCGGGAAAATAAACAGGGAAAGCAGGATTTCACTGATAATCAATTTTCCGAGGAAAAATGAGCGACTGGTAATATTTTCCTTTTCTCTCATGATCGTTTTCCTCATTTTTTTCACTCCTTTCTTCCCTTAATTTCTTTTCGGTCCGGCTTCTCCTTTTTCCTGGGTCCTGTCAGGTGATGGAAGACATGATCCAATCCAACTCTCATCCGCCCCACTTGGAGCTGGATGATTTACGAACTGATTTCCGAAGTAAACATTTGGAGAAAGGCCCTTCCAGTCAGACCTTCCCTCTTCCTCTACGCTTTTATGCAAAGAAGAAAAACTTTGTGCTTTACTCTTATTAGAATGTGGAATTTTTATGTGAATACAGGCATTTCGTGTGAAAGTTTCGACTGCAGTGTTCCTCTGTTATCAGGAAATCCCTCTCAGTAATAATAATAATAATAATAATAATAATAATAATAATAATAATAATAATAATAATAATAATAATGACTAGCTACATGCCTGTTCCTCTAGACCAGGACTAAATAAAAGAGAAATGTAGGGTTGGGGGAAGAGAAAAGAAGAGATAAACCCAAAAGGAAAGATAGACCCGCTTCTCGAAGGGATGATGTGAGATTTAAGAGTTAGGGAAAAGAGACGAAAGAAGAGAATACCAAAGCAGTGGTGTCTTGAAGATAGCTGTAAGGATGCGTAAGCATAAGAGAGCGTCTCGCCGACCATTGTTCTATATAACTATAGTACCCTCTTGAAGGTTACGAATCTAGGGCTATTTGTGTCCGGCCTGGATCCCTTGTAGTCATATTGTCTTTCTGCCAAGTAATTAATTATAATTTTTTGTTCGAACACTGTAATTAGGCCATAAGTCTTATTGTTTCTAAATAGTGAATGATCCACTTCAAAATGGGAATTGCATTTTATTTTTTCCTGAAAGTGGAAAGCAACTTGACAACAACTTGTGAATAAAGAAGAATAAAAAATTGTTTGTTCATGTGCAGAGTTTGAAGGACAGGGTTGCTGAATGCATTAATCGTGCGCTTTTCATTCGTCATCGTTAATAAAAAAAAAAAAACTCCAAAGGCAGAGAACGATTGTTTCAGTAAGGTTTGTAAACAGTCAACTGCAATTTTATGTCTTGCTATAAAACATAAAATTGAGGGGAAGATTCAGTTAGATCATGTGACTATGATCCAAAATGCATTCGCAATCTAAGAGAAATTTTCTTTAACAGAAATTTTGTAGCTCTCAGCTCGAACACTTCGAGATAAATTACACAAAGTTTCCTAGTCTGGCCGCTCTACCTTTGTTGCAGTTAATATCGCTACATCTGACTGTTTTCCTATTTCAGTAGAGCTCCTCTCTCTCTCTCTCTCTCTCTCTCACACACACACACACTTTTCCGTTTACGTCAAGGAGTTTCTTTACACCGTCTGCCGCCCTGTCTATCTACATGTATATTATTCAACTCTGTGGCTACTCATCAAACTTTCGTCCTTGACTATCCTCGTAAGTTCTTTCCCGGCCTTCTGCATAGTATAGCATCTTTGGTTTCGATTTGAATTTTAACTTAATGGGTGTATTTTTAGATGCTTCATATATTTTTCCCAGAAACAGCTCCTCTAGATCTGTAACTACTCACTTATTCTTGTGGGGAATATACTGTAGCACAAATAACAGTTAGCTCACTTTAATGCGTCTGCCTTGTTGACTTTGAATCTAGGTTTAACTGTTTTTATTTATTTTTTCGTCCCAATTTTAAGTCCCAGTCTGGACTCTAAACTTCATCAAGATGGACAGTCTATTAATGAGACGAATTATTATTTAAGTAAGTAATAATCCCTTCCCCATCCTGTCTGTGTTTAACGGATACTTTACTTTGTGCCTGTGCAAGAGTTACCTTGATCTAAGACTGGAATTCATGAAAACATACTTTCATCTCATTCTGTCACAGTAAGTAAATACTTCACATCAAGAAATTATGAGAAGGTAAGGATGCAGCCTTAATCACAGTTATCAGCTGTTATCAACTGTAGTCAGGCATTTGTAATTAGCAGCTGGGGTGAAAATGGAGGAGTGCTAAGGATGGTGTGAGGGAGGGTACAGGCCTTGTCGTTTCTCCATTTATCTGTCCACTTCCGGGTATTCACACTTCAGGAAGACGTCACCTTCCTTCCTTCAAGCTGGTACAAGACCAGAATGTGTAAAGACTGGCCATTTTCTGTCAGTCGTGTGTTTCTTTATTTTGCCTGAAACGCAGATATGATTGCCAGATCGAATTTTCCCTTGATTTTTTTTTTTTTTTTATTTCTTATATATTTTAATGAGGTTTTTGGTCAAATTATCCATGAAGAAATTCGCTAATAAAGTCCACCGCTGACTAGGTATTTTTGTCGGAATAAGCTGTAGGAGGAGTAACTATAGTCCTAATCAAGAAAATGAAAAAAGAACAGAAGAAAGGCAGAAATACCAATAAGGAAACCTAAGGCCACTGAAAACAAGGCAGATGTAACGGACTGTCAAATGTCAACAGAAATATTGCATTTAATTGGATAGTTTTACGCGATCCAGTGAATTGTCTTCCATAGAAATAAGAAGTTTCAGCTGTAGAATTAAATGAAACCATGCTAATATCTCCAAAAATTCCAAAAACTAGGAGTTGGTTTCACTGCACATCTTGAATACAATTTGCAGTTGCTCCAGGAGCTACTTGCCATTTTTTATTTTTTTTTTTTTACTGGGTACAGTAAACTTGAATATATGAAATAGTTTTCCTAATAAATTGTACAAATAAGGTTTTTTCCTTTGTCTGATGCATGATCGCTTTCTCCTAGTTAATTCCAACTAATAAAAAAATTATCCTATATCGTCTGTTTCTTGCACTGTTTTCATTCACTCAAGCTTTTTGCATCACTTGTTTTTCGGTTTGATCACCAAAATAATGCCCTGGGATTATTCGGTCTCCATGCCTATATATATATATATATATATATATATATATATATATATATATATATATATATATATATATATATATATATATATATATATATATATATATATATATATATATATATACATATACAGTGAAGCCAGATTTTACACATCAATTCAGTCTTTATTTAACATGCTTTTGTCATTCAAGGATAAACGATGTTTTATGATCAACATCTTACATTTTTTATCTTGTTGACCATCACTTGGGCCAGAGAGCCTTGCGATGACCCGAGGCCTATCGTTTGAACAAGCCCCTTACCTCATCTTCGACAAGATGAAATATGACTCCTACGGTCATCTCCTTTAAGTAGTTAGTAACGCTAATACTCCCCAACTACTCCCCACCAAAACCCCGTCTCCCCGGTCGCCCCCCAACCTCCCCACCCCTCTCCTCCTCCCCTGATCCTTTCACCCCTCGCCTTTCCATTTTTTCTTCCCCGATGGAGATCCAGGAAGCCTCCCTATCTCCTTACTTCCATCTTGAAGTTCAGTTTGGGGTTCTTTCAGGAATTTCTCTCTAAGGTTAAATGTCCCGGAGCCAGAAAGCTTACTTTTTTTTATTATTGCTTCTGGACCATATTACTTTTTATATTTCTTTTAATACATTGATATTAAATAAATGTAAAAATGACACGGTCAAAAATCAAAATGAATGAATCTTAAATGATAGACATCTTGTTTCCACTAAAGTCATTCTCTTCTCCCTTCAAAACGTAGATCTCCAGTTTCTTTTCTTCTGCAGCCCCCCCACCCCCCGCCCCCACTTCCCTCCCGTCCCTTACACCACGTCCTCCAACGACCCTCTGAGTCTTTCCCCGTCAGTTCCGTCCCTCAGATGCCCGTCAGCTGAAAACCATTACTCAAAACAGGAGAAAACACGAGCGTCAGAGTTTTCCTACCCCTGTCTGACCTTCGCAAATGTTTCTTCTCTATCTTTTGTCGACCAAGTCATTAAATGGTTTTCTTGTGGAGAAAGCAAATATAAGAGACGAGTATTTCCAGAGAAAATCTGAAGATGAAGAGATCTGAATTACCGGTTGACATCTGAAACATGGATTACAGTCATTGTTCGCCCCTTGTAGTGGATGAAGCTGAGATGCTTATCAGCACTTCTCGAGTTGTCATGGCAACGGACAGACACTGCTTAATTATGTCAGTCATTTTATCTCCAAATGTGAAAATGGCTTTCATCCATAATCTGATGAATCAAGCCGAGATTTTCATATTTGCTAAATGATTCTGGATTATTAATATACTGAGTCAGTGAGAGAGCGAGAGAGAGAATGTTATATATGTCTTATGACACTTTTCGACATTAAAGGGTGAGGAATACTGATCAAAGGTCACTGCGATTTTTACGTCATACATTTTGTCGGAGAACCACAAAAAGTTCTATAGTGGAAGTAACATGGAGAAAGAAACCCCTAAGAACATTCTTAGCTTGCCTTTTTTTAGTGGTTTTGAAATCATAAAATCATTGTTAAAATTTTTTAATGTCAACCTCGTTTTTTCCTATAATAACACACTAAAAGGAATGTTAATAAAAAATAGCCCTAAAGAAAACAACAACATAATATATAAAATTCCATGTTTAGACTGCCCCTCTTTTTATATTGGCCAATCTAGCAAAGATTTAGATGTACGTATTAAGCAACATAAGTATTCAGTAAAAATTGGACAAATATCCAATGCTATATTCATTCATTTAAGTGAAAACTCTCTCAGGATAAATTGGACTGAAAGTTCAGTGATTACCAAATCAAAAGATTTCTCTTCAAGAAATCTTTTGGAGTCCGCTATTATCCAGCTTACTTCCAGCTGTAATTTTAACCTTAGCCCTGTCATGTATTATTTGGACCCAGTATTAGAAAAATGTTCAAGAATGACCTAGAAGGTAAAATCACTGATTTAATTACAAATTAGTTACCTTATATATATATATTTTCTATGTATTCATATGTTTAATATAATTTTTTATTTGTTAAAATGTTCATCTTGCAAAAATTGTTATTGTTTACAAAAAAGAGAATTATTTTGTTGTGCTAATATTTTTTGGTGGTCAGTCACCCCTTTGTATAATCTTTTAAATGTCCTGCCCCTACTTCTGAACAGTTGATCTTAATCCTTTGTAAAACCTCTTAAATATTTAACTCTGTTTTGGCACTTGTACTAATTCTTCAATTGTGATGGATTCCAGGTATATATTTTTTCCTTTGTAATCCCCGTCTGTCATTTATATGAGCTTTCTTTGTAAACTTACCTTTATATTTCTTCAGTCTGCTAAGTAAAGGACGACAGACAGTTGAAAGGCCCCGCAGCACTCCAGTGTTTCCCTTTTCTTCGTGGATTTTATCTTTATTTGTATATTCATCGTGTTTCATAGTTTTGTGATTCAGGTATACATTATATATATATATATATATATATATATATATATATATATATATATATATATATATATATATATATATATATATATATATA
Source organism: Macrobrachium rosenbergii (assembly GCF_040412425.1). Lineage (NCBI taxonomy): Eukaryota > Metazoa > Arthropoda > Malacostraca > Decapoda > Palaemonidae > Macrobrachium > Macrobrachium rosenbergii. Next base: position 22,212,392 of record NC_089755.1, read on the forward strand.
TATATATATATATATTGTTACAGACTGGACTTGGATGATAAGAATTCAAACACAAAATTATAATTGATGCTGCCACGAAACCAAGGGAGCCCAGATTGTAAACAAAAGGGGATTTAATTGAAGACTTACCTCAGAATTTTCCTGGAGTTATAATTCAAGGTGGAAGGTCGCCATATTGGAATTAGAATTCTTTTGCCAATTTACAGGGATTTATTCCTAGAAACTTAGAAATCAACGGTGCAATTCAACATTTAGTCACAATACAACATACAGTAATCACTGAGGGGCAGATTCAGAATAGGACACAGTAACAATAATGACATTAATTGGCAACAAGCAAGTGGATAAAAAATGGGGCCAATCTGCAATAATCAGTTCAATGATAATAATCCCCTTCAGTCTGCCCTGATTACGTGAAATATTAATGTAAATGATGGGGTTCCAGGATGGAGGAATACTTCATAAGAACAGTTGGCCACAACAGAAACTTCTCTGAACTACGACCAGGAATTGTGGTGGCAGGCGGGTTATGGAAGTATGGAATTGCGATCGTGCCACGTGTCTCTCCTGAAAAGAGGTTCTGAAATTAGCCCCGCTCAAACTAAGGGAAATGGAATTTCCCTACAGAAGATTACTCGAGACACGTTCTTGAATACAACACATAACGTAGCCTAGAAGGTGCTTTTAATGAAAACACGTAAATATGATCTCAGAATCGGAGCAGCATGTGCGTTAACAATGAGCACGTAATTATACGCGCCCAAAGTTAACTTACGCTGTTACAACTTAACTTAAATAACTTAAATAGCCCTTAGATTGCACTGGTGGAGGGATAAGTGATTGTTATTTCGGGATCTTTACTCGAGTTCAAAGTGCGTAAATGGCAAGGCAGGGGATACAGGCAAGATTCTGACAATGGGAAGATTGTTTCTTTGAGGAAGAGGTTAAAAGTTTAAAAGAAATGGAAATTAAGGAGTTAAGTACAAGGGACAGGGCTGGCTATTTGACTACTTGCAAACGTACGAACCTTTTATGACTGTTATAGGCACCTACAACCATTCCAGGTCCCTTGTTTGAAGACAGTCCGGCCAGCGGAGATGGAGGAACCTGCAGCGCGTCCGCTGCAGATGAGGTCAGAAGCAAGTCTTTGCCCTGCTTGTGAAAAACAGGTCGCATTCGGCGCCGGGCGGGTGGGGGGGCAGCTGTACCTGCAAGCATGTTGAAAGGCCAGCAAGGAGGGTATGGGAAAAGCACACTTATCATTATATGCCTATGGAACAAAAGACTACCTGTTCCCCAGCCCTAAATGCCCTTCTGCCCTTCCTAATCCCTACATGTCTCCCCCATTGCGTGATGGGGGGAAAGGGGGTTTTGGTATTGTTCTTCTGGATCGCGCGATGTTGGGGGTAGGTGAGGAGTACCGACACCTAACTAACGGCTGTTTACTGGTTCAAAATACGCTTGTTTCTCCGTCACCCGCTAAATTTTCCAACCCGACAGGCCAAGGAATGCTAAATGATTTCACAATTAAATGATTCCTGGAACAGTAAAAGGAGGGAGGGATGAATATCCTTAACAATATATACTGTATATATATATAAGTGACTTAGCAAGTAATTACAGTGCTATAGTTTCTATTAACCAGCAGCTAAAAATTTTGAAATTCGTGCATCACACTATTTTATTTGGTTAGGTGATTAACCCTGCCCATTTTCGGGGTAAGAGAGGAACAACTAGCAAAAGGATTCAGTTTGCTTCTGCCGGCTAATGGCTGTACACCAGCTTTTAGCTGCAGCTCTGGTTTTGGAATTCGTCTTTCCTATTGAATTCTCATCATGTTTGATGAAGTATTCTTGCTCTGATAGCCTTTCGGCATTATTAGATAGAGTTAGGCTCTGTTTTTTGCACTTAATTGTAAATTTCATTAATTCAACTTTACCTTGTTTACCGATTGTGACTTTAGTTGACTTGTTTGCAAAATGTCAGACTCAGGTTTGACTAGCTTTAGGTATTGCAGCAAAGGCTGCAATACACGTTTGACTAAGGAATCTTACAATTCCTATTCTGTCTGTGCAGACTGTAGGGTACAAGTTTGTTCAGAAGACTTACGATGTAATGAATGTATAGACTAGGACAGTAAGAAGTGGAAGACTTTAAGATCTCGTTTACATAAACTTGCTAGAGATAAAAAGAGAAAAGTGACAGCCAGATGGATTAGTAAGTCTTTAGCTAGTCAGGGATCTCCTGTTGATTATGATATTAATAATGCTAACGTCGAGATCAACGTCCCTGTTATTTCTGTTGATCCATACCTAGTTCTCCTGCTATGCAACCCACTCCTTTACCCGGCTTTCTCACTTCCGAACCCAACACCATTACCAGCCTTTAGTGTAAAATCGATAAAAAAGCTTGAATTGATTGTAGAATCTATTGCACAATCAGCCTCATCGGTTAAGGTCCTTATGGACATTAAGAGTGATTCAGAGCACCCTGTTGCATCCAGCACCAGTACAGTGTTGGTGAAGTGCCTGATTGTGCCTAGTGTTAGTCCTGTGTTGGTGGAGGAGGTGGCTGCCCGTCCTACCGATTCTCCTAGGGAAAGGTGAATGTCATACTCCCCTAAACCTGGGAGGAGTCAAACTGGTAGCCTAAGGGAGGTCAGTGGGGTCTGCCCATGGGTATTTGCCCCCTTGGCTGAACCTGTTATTGAATCCCAGATTGCAGCCAAGCACCACTGGAAAGGTGTATCCTTGTATGTGCATCGTCTTTCACCTAGCTCAGATGATTCTTCTCCAGGCACCAATGACGTTTTATGGATGAACCACGCCCTTTGAAAAGGCTTGCTGGTGATGTGTCACATTCTCCTCCAGTGCCGTGTAAGAAATTCAGAGAGTCCGTTTGCAGTCCTCTTCCATCTTGCAGTCATTGGGACAATCTGGAGTATTTTCCTTCTGTTTCTCCCTTGGTGGAGAGTCAGAGTGCTGATTCCAAGTGTCCTGCTTCTCGTAACCGTTCTTTGTCTAAGACGTCGTCTTCTGAGCACCCTCATGCACCTGAGACTCCTCTGGCTCCCGAACGCCCTGCAGTCTCGGAAGCTCCCTTGACTGCCGAATGCCCGGTTTCTTCCGAGCACCCAAAATTATCTCAGTGCTTGCTGGCTCCTTCTCATACTGCTGTGTCAGAGTGCCCAACTTCTCTTGAGGGTCATAGAGCTCCTGTCTTCGCCTGTCCACTCAGTGATTCAAGTAATGCCAACTAAGATGAAGTGCCCATTGGTGCCCGAGCTTCCTTTGGCAATTGAACTTCCATTGGTGCCAGTTCCCCTCTCTTCCGTTCACCATGCTTCTGCCACCGACACTTTGACTCCTTCTGCTGTTAATGTTCTTTACCCTTTTCTAGCAAGCAAGTGCCCTCCATGGTAGACCCGATTCAGAGCAAGCACGACGGTATTTTGAGCCTGTTGAAGAAGGCTCTGTCAACCCCCAACCTATGGACTTAGCTTTGTCTCCTGCATCCTCGGACGAGGAAGAAGAAGTTATTGCTCAAGATCCTCTTCCTTCAGCTCATGCATCGCTGCTAAGCTATCTTCTTGCTACCTTCCTGAATTACTTTTCTCCTGCAGCTCCTTCTTCGCCTGCGTTGACTTTTCTTGGGGAGTCACAGTCTTCCAATTCTTTGAGGCTGCCCAAGTTAGTGCTTTCTTCTTCTGCTAAGAAAGCCTTCAGTGTTATTGAGGGATGGCTAGTGGAAAAGAGGGAACAAGGTAGAGCCATCTACAGTTTCTCTCCTCCTAGATTGTCTAAGAGGAGACAGCTCTCTTATGCCACAGGGAAAGCTCCTGCTCTGGGAGTTTCTGCCTCCTTCCAGGGGAACTTCTCCGGGCTGATTGACTCCTCTCGTAGATCTGCCTTTGCTTCAGCAAAGATCATGTTCAGTTCGGTGGAGCTCTCACACCTTCTTAAAAACCTGTTTAAGGTGTTTGAAATTTTGAGTTTTCTTGATTGGGCAGTGGGCCCTCTAGCCTGTAAGTTTAAGGACTGCTCTACTATTCCTGAAGATAGTGCCTCCGATTTGCTGGGGGTCCTCTCGTGTATCGATAAAGGGATCACGGATGGTTCCCAGGAGTTAGCTTCCTTGTACACAATGGGAGTCTTAAAATAGAGAACTGTGGTGTTCCTACACCTCTAGGGGAGTGACTCCCTCCCAGAAGTCGGCCCTTCTGTTTTCCCTGCTGGATCGTCATCACCTGTTCCCACAGGCTACATTGCTGGGGATTTCTTCAGATCTTCAGAAGAAGAATACAAAAGATCTTCTTGCCTAATCCTCTGGGCAGCCTAAGGAGGTGCCCATTCATGCCTCCGGGACAGTCTCCCTGCTGCAGACTCGGCCCTTTCAGGGCAGCAGACAAAGATCCCTTTCTAGATGCCGTTCTTCCAGCAGAGTCGTCTCCAGAGCCATTAAGAGATCCTCATCCCATTCTGCCTCTTGCAAGTGAGACTTTCTTCCTCCGAACTTCTCTAGGAGCCAAGCTCCTTCTCTTCTGGGAGAAGTAGAGAGAGAGGGGGGTGGGGCAGAGCCCTGGATTGTCAATGTTCTGAGGGAAGGCTATTCTATCCCCTTCAAAGAAAAACCACCTTTAAGCAGCTCTCCAATAACATTGTCAGCTTACTCCAAAGGCCTGAAAAAGTCTTTGGCCCTCTCAGAGGAAGTGTTGTCCCTTCTCAAGAAGGGGGTGATAGAATTAGGAGACAATGTGGGCTCCCCAGGGCTCTACAATCACCTTTTTGTGGTGCCCAAAGCTTCAGGGGGCAGGAGGCCCATCCTGGACGTCAACGCATTGAATGTCTTCATTCAAAAGATAAAGCTCAAGATGGAGACAAATTGAACTGTTATGTCATCCATTCGCCAGGGAGACTGGATGACATCAATAGACATGCAGGACGCATACTTCCACGTCCCAATACATTGGGAATCAAGGAAGTTTCGTGTTTGGGAGCAAAGTGCTCCAGTTCTGTGCTCTATGTTTTGGGTTATTGACGGCTCTTCAAGTGTTTACCAGAGCTCTTGCTCCCTTAATGAAATGGCTCCATCAGATGGGCATCAAGATCTCCCTTTACTTGGACAATTGGCTACTTCAGGCCCAATCAAAAGAGGAATGTTCGGAGGACCTTCAGAAGACTTTTCTTAGCTTAAGAGCTGGGATTGATGATCAGTGTTCAGAAGTCTCAGTTGATTCCGTCACAACGGATTCTTTATATAGGGATGATAATAGATTCTCGAAGTTTTCAGGTTTTTCCTTCACTGAAGAGAATAAGATAGTTCGCAGCTTTCTTCTTCTGGACCAATGTTCTGCCAACAAATGGATGAGTCTTCTGGGGACATTATTGTCCATAAAACAATTTGCACTCCTGGGCAGGCTTCAAATGGGGCCGCTCCAATTCTTCTTAAGAATCAGCTCGAACAGGAAAAAATACCCAGACTCTTTCCTGTTCTGAGTGATTCAGGAAAAAATACCCAGACTCTTTCCTGTTCTGAGTGATTCCAAAGATAGAAGAGGATCTACGTTGGTGGTGCTTACAAGGAAGGTTGTTGCAAGGGGAAATGTCTTCTTCCGTTGAATCCCAGCATAGACTTCTTCTCAGATGCGTTGAACCTAGGTTGGGGAGCTCTGTAGGCGGACAAGGAAATTTCAGGAACCTGGTCCCGGGAACAAAGAAATTAGCACATAAATGTTAAGGAATTGAAGGTAGCTCATCTGGGGTTACAATTTTTCAAGAAGAAATGTGCAACAAGACAATCACAGTGCACCTAACAGTACGACTGCCCTGGCGTATATAAAAAACTGGGGGGGGGACACTCTTTCTCCCATTACAAGACAGCAAGGGATCTTCTGCTTTGGGAAGAGCAGTTTCAAGTCAAGCTTCTTACACGCTTCATTCAAGGGAAGCTCACTGTTCTGGCAGATGAGCTACATTGCCGGAAACAAGTGTTGCCCACAGAGTGGACTCTGGATCTTTGAAACCATCGTCTCCCTGTTTTGCTCACCAGCACCAGATCCTTTAGCATGAGCAACTGATGCCATGCTTCAGGACTGGTCAAACAGCCACCTTTATGCTTTTCCCCCCTTTCAGTATGATAAGACACCTGATCAACAAATTCCAGACTCACCAAAATCTGTCAGTGATCCTTGTGGCCCCCTTTTAGCCAACAAAGGAATGGTTTCTGGATCTTCTCGACCTCTTTGCAGACTTTCCAAGGCTGCTACCTCAAAAACCTCATCTGCTAAAACAACCCCACTTTTGGCACTTTCATCAGGGGTTGGCTGCTGTGGCCCTGACAGGCCACAAACTACCAGAAAACTTCTTAGAAAGAAGGGGTTTTCAAGATTGGCTTCTCAAGCTATTGCCAAATGCAGGCGACAGTCTTCTGATTGAGCATATCAGGCTAAGTGGACAATTTTTAGAGAATGGTGCAGAAAGCGCAAGGTGTCTTCTCAGACATCTATAGCCAAAATAGCAGGCTTTCTGCTATATCTTAAGACTGACAGAAACCTGTCATCCTCGACGATCAAGGGTTATAGGGCCATGTTAAGCTCTTGTCTTCAGACACAGGGGAGTGGACTTTTTCTCTAATTAGGATTTATGTGATCTAATTAGATAGTTTGAAACCATGCGACAGAAAGAGGTAGCAGCAGTGCCATAGAACCTGGAAGTGGTCCTTAAATGGTTGTCTGGGCCCTGATTTGAGCCTATGCTTTCGATTTCCCGAAAAGATCTAACTAGAAAGACCCTCTTTCTTGTCGCTTTAGCTACCGCAAAACGAATCAGTGAGGTCCATGCAATAGACAAAAGAGTGGGGTTTTCCCAAGGGAATGCTGTCTGTTCCTTCTTTTTGGGATTTCTAGCCAAGAACAAGTCCATTTCCAATCCGTGGCCTCATTCCTTTGCAATTAAAAGTTTGTCAGAGATTGTAGGTCCAAATGAGGAAGAGAGAGTATTGTGTCCTGTGAGAGCTCTAAGGTTTTATCTTCACAGAACAAAGGAGATTTGTGGTCCTTCAAATGCCTTATTTTGTTCTGTTGAAAATCTTTCTCGGCCACTTTCAAAGAATGCCCTGGCATTCTTCCTTAGAGACCTCATCTCGGAAGCCCAGTCTTCTATTGAAGATGAGGTTTTTCCATTGTGTAAAGCGAAAGCTCATGAAATTAGAGCTGTAGCCACTTCGTTGGTGTTCAAGTGTAATTTGTCTCTCTCCGTTATATTGCAAGCAGCTTTTTGAAAATGTAAATTGGTCGTTGCACCACATTATTTGAAGGAAATTTAAACAGTTTATGATAATTGCAGTACTTTGGGTCCATTTTTGGTGGCTGGCTTGGTGTTGGGGGAAGATGCCTAGGAAGCAATCTTTTGTTCCTTTGTTCACTTTGATTTGAGTTTGCTGAATTTTTTAAGAGAGCCTGGGGCTACAGTATAACAGAGTTCCCTCCAGTCCTTCGTGGTTGGGCAGTGGTTTTTAACTTATTATGGTATTAGGTGATGTTTATTTCATTGTCGTATTTTCTGTACTGCGTCCTGGGCAGGGGCAACATTATTGCCTTTGTCAGCAATTGGAATCATCCTTGCTACAAGGTACCCACTAATATAGTAGGCAAGCCCCGGCTATACTGTCACGCCACTATACGATAAAGAGAGCACTAATAGAGGCAGTACCTTCCTGCAGCAGCTCCCTTATCAGGTAAGGAAACAACAGGCATTTATAATGCTAGCAATCTTTTCTATTCTCAAATTCATTACCATTACTAATGTTTTGGGATAGATTTGTTCATGCATCCCACCTCCTGTCAATGTGGGAATCAGCAATGTAATTACTTTGCAAGTTACTTATATAAAAATGACTTTTTTTAATAAAATAAAGTTTTATATATATTTTCCAAATAATTATATGATTGGAGCCCCCCTCCTCCCATCACATGAACATTATGGCACAAACAAATTTAATTCTTTTGCTAGTTGTTCCTCTCTTACTGTGAAGGTGGGCAGGGTTAGTCACCTAGCCAAACAAAATAGCATGACCCGTGAATTTCAGAATTTTTAGTTGCTGGTTAATAGAAACTATAGCAATGTAATTACTTGGTAAGTATATATAAAACTTTATTTCATCTTAAAAAAGTCATATATATATGTTTATATGTCATATATATATATATATATATATATATATATATATATATATATATATATATTATATATATATATATATATATATATATATATATATATATATATATATATATATATATATATATATATATATATGTGTGTATATATATATGTGTGTGTTGTGTTTTGGATGTTTATCAATGCGTGTCATTGCTTATGAACTGTGCAGATTTTTTTTATTTTTTTGCTCAGTGATTTCGCAGGCACCATGAATGCTTGCTTCAGTGCCTAGCTGGTTTGATGTCAGCTTCCATTCCCTTGGAAACTGAGAAAGCTCTTTTCTTTTGAAATCTATTACATATCAGCATCCTTGAACATTGACATGTACTGGTGCAGCTTCCGATTGAAGTTCGCTGGTGGGGTGTGGGAACGTAGAAGTTTGTTTGTATGTTCATTCCAAATGGGAGGGGCAAATAATTTGAAGAGTATGATTTTGTGTACAGGTGAATTATTAAGACACAAACTACTGTTTGTGTGAGACGTGTTTGTGGTAGGCCTTTTGCTACTGCTGTTGCGGTAAGCTGACATTTTTTGATGTCCTAGTGGACATTTTATTATCTTTGTCTAACCTGTGTTTTTATATCATCATGTTATGTTTCATAATTTTTGCATTTTCTTTAATCTGTGTTTTAGGTCTTCATGACCAGGGAAATTGCCTCATATTTAGTGGTGATGTTTCAAAGTGATTCTCTCTCTGTTCTACAGATGTCTCATTATAAGGTCACGAGATAAGGGGAAACTTTGACAGACATGTTGTCTTCAGTCATTGTAGATAATTCTGACTTTTTTCTGTTGGGGAAGATTTAATTAGGTAAAGTCAGTGCTTAATTTTGTTCTGTTTGAAGTTAGGGCTTGTATTACCCATTACTTCGCTTAATCCCATTTATCCATTCATTATGTTAGGCTTATGGAATAAAACTATATTTTTGTAAGTTCGAGTCTCTTTCAAGAACGTAGCTGAGAGAATGGGTCGAGTCGGTGATAGAAAACATAAGATCCCTTCTAAAACTAGTGCTGAATGAAGATGATGGGCAGAGGCAAGTTCCCCCTTCCTTTTGGGTTTTTAGTTGGAAAGGTGGGTAACAGTTTGGTGGCAGCAGTGGTATGTAGGCTTCGAATAGACTGTGATAGGGGTTTACATAGGTAGCTAGGAAATGTATTTTGGTGGAGCATTGTCTTGGTGGGTTTGGTATGCTATCACTAAGAAGAATATTTCAATTGGGTCAGCAATTTTAGTCTTGGGGGGCGGCCAACAGAATTTCGTTTCTCAGTTTTTCTCATACTCAGTGGGTGTATAGATGCACAGCGTCGATGGTTCATGTTGAAACTCGATCGTTTAGGTATAATAGTACATGCAGGCATGTGTATATACATGGTGTTGTGTTTGTTTTTGTGCAGCGTGAGTGTTGGAGCATGCGTATGAGGTTCTCTTGCAGTAGTTGGCATGCAGGGGAGGATGAAATAAAGGTAAGTGTTCACTTCAGTTGTTGGGATACCGTTGCTCAGTGTCTTATAGTGAAGTTTTAGGTGAACAGAGTGAGTTCAGTTTGTGTAAGATTTTCTTTCTCCTCTGTCTCTGGTCTATTATGTTGCATGCTTTCGTCTTTGAATGATGTTATGATCGCAACGTATTTTGTTTTGATTGCATACACGTTTGTAAGGGGGTCTAGTAACTGGGGCAAGGTTGTGGGGTGGGCTTAGGTTGCAATTTTGACCTGGTAACCGAGCTGTGAGATAGACGCCCGTGTAGCTTTGAGCTTTGGTTTTGGATGTGCGTGCTCAGCGATTTTTGCCTAACAAGGGAGGATATCGATGGGAGAGTGAACTTTGTGTACTGGGGGAGGGGGATTCTTCTTCTTTCTCCATTTTTTCCCTTTGTGTTTTTCCTTGAACTACATTTTGCGATCAGCTGTTTTGCACGGCCATAAAGGTGTGATGTACTCCTGTAGAGTTTTGGGATTTTTGTTGAATTATTCGGAAATCATTATTTTATTTTTCCCTCTTTGTGTGGTTTTTCTTTGGTTAGTTTAGAGAACATTATATGGGGTTTTAGCATTTTATGATTTAAAGATCAGGTCGTGTTTGTGGGACATGAAGTTTTCTTGCAGGGTACAATATGGCAAGTGGTGATGAGGAAACTAAAAAGACTTTGATTCATTAAGTTACAACAGTATCTTCTGGAATCCAACCTTTCCCAGGCTTAGTTAATGGTGTTCTCCCTCAACCGGTGGAGATTTTTATTGAAGGAGTGGATAATTATCCGACTGCTAAGAAAATCACAGATGACAAGGTTGGCATTTAACGGAGCGAGGGGTGTCTTAGCCCTTGACAGAGGGGATATTGGATATCGCTGTTGTAGCCATTGGTATAGCAAGTGTAAAACAATGAAGGACCTCCAAGGTTTTCTTAGAATGGCATATGGGCTGCAGAATGTGGAGATGTAGTCCGTGATGTGAGAGCATTCTTTAAGATTAGGAATGGCCAGAATTCCATGGTTAGGTTTAGTTCTCAGTTGTACGATCATGCAGGGGATTTAGTGAAGAAATTGAAAAGGTCTGGATGGGTATGTGGGAAGTTGTTGCATTTTTCCTGGCTCTTACACGAGGTCCCAGATGCTATAGTGGATAGTTCTGATAAGCATATAGAGCACACACGTCTGATGAGGTGTTAATTTTTTCTCAGGTTCGCAAGCACATGTCGAAATGCCCTGCAGTTGATAGTACCTTTTTCAGTGGAATGCCGAAAGCTTCTGTGGGCATTCCAAAAACCCGTCACAGGGGGATTCTGGTTTTGCTGCCACCAGTTTGTATGCCAAAGTAGAGAGAAATATGGGATCTATGGGTCCCACGCCACAGTTTAGTTGTTTCATCTGTAATAGGCAGGGGCATACAAAGAAATATTGCCAAGTTAGATATTGTGCTGAGTGCAAGAGTTCTGACCACTTTTGGTGGTCTTGTCCATCTCTTAAACGGAGTAGGGGTAGACCTGCATTTCAGGATATAGGTAGTACTGATAAGAAAGCTCCTCAGGGAGGTTATTCAAGGGGATTTAGGGATCAGGAAAATTTCTGGAAGACTGATCAACAAAAGAAAAAGAATAATGAATTGTTCTTGTCATGTAGCACTTTTGGAAGATGCTCCAGAACTAAAGTCTGTGGTGAAAGGGACCCTGTCTAGTTCTGAGGTTTTGATTTTTATAGATACAGATGCCTCAGTCAGTTTATTAGACTATGATTTTTATCAGTTAATGTTTTCCCAATATCAGCTAAAACCTTCAGAAGTGAAGGTATGTGATGTTCAGGCTCATAAGTTGGATGTTTTAGGTTCGGAGACCATTTGCTTCTCAATTGGTAACCAGTTAATTAGGGAACCAGTTTTGGTGATAAAGGGCATTGCATTGGGAACAGAATTTTACTGGGTCATCCAGCATGTCATAGGATGCAGATTTCCATACTCCCGTGTGCGTTGATGAAATGGAAGGGAATACTCCTGTCATTGATGATAATATGGAATCTGTGGTAGATAACCATTTACAGAGTGATATTGAGCCTATTGTTGAGGGGAAGAAGATACTGTATATAGGGGTCTTTTATTAGCAGAGGTGATTTTAGAACCAGGTATGGCTGGTCTGGTGAAAGTTCAGGTGAAAGGCATAAAAATGCTAAACAGGTATTATGTAGTTGAGGGTAGCGAGTAGCTTAAAGGTGTCATGAGTACAGTTTCCATAAATAAGCTATCTAATAAAGGAGTCACATGGGTGGAATTGTTGAACTATAATGATTGAGTTAGGAGGTATCAAAAGAACACATATGTTTGTTGATCTCGAAGCCTGGGGTGATGATATTGATTCAGTGGCTATCATAAGTGAGCAAAATGAGTTTTCTGAGGCAGAAATGTAAGTTAGAAGGAAGGTTTTTAGAGATCATTTAGGTGATGCTGATTATAAAGAATATGCACGGGTTAGGTGATGTTCTGGCTGACTTTGCAGATATAGTCGCACTTGAAGGAGATAAGTTGGGGTTAACTAATGTGTTAGAACACAAGGTGCACTTGGAGGATGCCACAAAGCCTAAACTGTCCTGCTATATAGGATTTCCTTCAAGATTAGAGAGCAGGTTGAGCAAGAGGTTAATAAGTGGGAAGAGGGTGGTATAATTAGGCCTAGTTCCTCACCTTTTAATTTGCCACTGTTGGCAGTGCCTAAGAAGGATGGCTTGATCCACGTATGTGTGGATTTCCTTACTAAGTTAAATGAGAAGACCATTCCTGATAGGTATTCGGTGGCATGTCTGCCAGATTTGTTTGTGGAAATTGGGCGTAAAAATATTCTCATCAATTGATCTTATGCAAGGTTTTTTCCAAGTGCCTCTGAGCAAGGAGCGTCAGGAATTTACTGCTTTTTCTATACTGTAAGAACATTATAAGTTTACACGAATGCCTTTTGGTTTGTCAGATAGTTCTGACTTTTACAAGGTTAGTGAATACTGTCTTGCACGAGATGTTAGGGAAGACTGCCTTTGTGTATATGGATGATATCTTGATTGCCACTGACTCGATAGAGGAACATTTAGAGGTTCTTAGGTGACTGAGGTTAGCAGGTTTGAAAGTTAAACTAGCTAAATGTGATGTTTTGAAGAAACAGATCACTTATTTAGGTCATCATCTCTAAGGAAGGTGTTCGAATAAATGATGACAAAGTTAGGGCCATTGTAGATTTTCCTGTCCCCAAGACCAAGAAGCAGGTTAGATCATTTATGGGGATGGCAGTGTTTTTTAGGAGGTTTGTGAAAGGATTTTCTACGTTGTCAGCTCCCCTGACATATGTTTTAAGAGATAATGTACAATCATTAAGGGGCAATTCATGTCATATAGACTTTTAGAAAGTCAGAGAAGCTTTAATGAGTCCTCCAGTTTTAAAGTTCCCAGATTTTATGCTCCCTTTCACATTAGCGACAGATCCAGTCAAGATGGCATAGGTGATTGCCATATACAGAAATTTGAGGGTAAATTACACCCTATTGCTTTCTATAGCCCAAAGTTCAAGACTAGAGGGAGTAATGAAAGGTTGATGCCACTGTTGATAGGGAGGCCTTTGCTGTAGTGTGTAATTTGGTTTATTTTAAGATGTTGTTAATGGGGAATGAGGTGGAAGTTTTTACAAATCATAAGCCATTGTTAGATCTTTGTAAGCCTGATCTTTTCCCTAGGAGAGCTAGGTGGTTTTTGACAATTAGGGACTTTGATGCTAAGTTGAAGTATATTCAAGGCAAACATAATGTGGTAGCAGATACTCTTAGTAGGAATTTTGTTGACACAAATGGTTACCATGTGTGTACTGTAACTGGTGACTGTTTAGACTGGGATATTAGCTTAACAGAGTCTAAACAAGATGAGGATGAAGTTTCAGCAGACACAAAGGTGTTTCTTAAAGACGAATTAGTAAAAAAGTTGTCTTTTGCAAGTCTGGAGTTTGAGGGTAATTTGCTAGTTAGGAAAATTAGGTACAAGTTGAGGAGTAGCGAAGATAAAGGGGATACAGCACAGGTTGTGATGCCTAAAAAATTAATTCCTGTAGTGCTGGAAATTGTTCATTGTAAATTTGGTAGTCCACATTTGGGGTTGGAGATGATGTATCAGAATGTACGGGGTAAGTTCTTTTGGAAAAACGTTCTCGTCAGTGGGGAACTTTGTGAAGGGATGTTAAGTTTGTAATGCATGTAAGCCAGTGATGGTTACTCCTTGTAAACTGGGTTCTTTTCCTATCCCTAGTAGGCCTTTTCAGAGGGTGCAAATGGATATCTTATCAAATTTCTGTGAGTCTAGTTATGGTCACAGACATTTATTAATGATTGTAGATGAGTTAACTAGGTTTGTAGAAATTTTCCCTTTAAAGTATAAGACAGCAGAAGAGATTGCTATAGCATTTTTCAGTGGGTATACAGGGTATTTGCCATTATGGGGTTCCTGAGGTGCTTATTACAGATAATGGGAGAGAATTTGTGAATAAGACATTAGAGTGTCTTGCAGAAGTTATGGGGATACAGAAATTGAATATTATTCCATGTAGGACAGAAGCTAATGGATTGTACGAATGAACCAACAGGAAAGTGGTTGAGGCTCTTAGGGTCACTTTAGGTGGCAGTGATAAAAATTTGAATTTGAAGATTTAGGATCAGCTAGGTCAGAGCTGGAATGCTCTCATGACAAGGTGGAGTCGCTAATGCTTACGTTGGACGAAGCGGTTGCTAAACGGAATCTGTCCGTCCCTTTGTGTCATTTGCTGACAGAAATTAAGATTACATTGGACGGGGTACAGGGTACAAGTAAGGAGACATTAACATGGTTTCTGGATACAACCCCTACTAGTACACAGACTACACCTAGGAGGCATAAAAGGGCAGCAGTACTCAATACAACGGCAGCAGCAGCTATAGCAGCTATAGGTAGTATTGCACTAGCAAGCTTAGTGAGGGTTGAACATTTGGGGGCACAATTAGCGGATCAGGGGAGAGCTTTGACGGCATTATGGGGTAATAATAACAAATTACGGGAGAGCTTTGAAGAGTTGAGGAAATCTTTTAATGTGTTGCAGTTTTCTGTTGATTAGGTTTGGGTTGACCTAGACATGACTGTTGTATTTCTTACTATACAGACTACAATTATAAACATTGAGAAAGACACTGAGTCTTTGTTGGATGAGATTAAAATCCAGGTTAAGGGGTAATAGCAGCTTCACAGGGGCGTATTTTTGAAGATATTTTACCTTTGGGGGTGTTGGAGTCTTCTTTGAAGATTGCAGCTTATGATTGGAGTTCCAATATAATATTTAAAGATGCAAATCTATATAGGTATTATGTGATTCTCAAGGTTTATTTGTCTGACAAGGGGTTAAATGTTGAAGTTCCCGTTAGTAACAAGGAACCCTTCGGAAGTTTTATCATTAGACCCTTTTCCTAGTACTTTTAAGGGTTCAGTAGTTACATGGGATGGAATAGAGACTATGTACATTTTGGGGGGTGAGTTTCAGTCTTCTGCTGTTGACTATGAGTCAGGGTGTGTATTAGTTC
>NC_089755.1:22232676-22262676 GCF_040412425.1 Macrobrachium rosenbergii
CACTATAATTTACTGTTATCTTGACACAAATAGCATCAGACGGACTTTCTTTATGTTCGGAACGTCGCCTGAGCATGGTGGAGCATCTACAGGAAGTTACTTCGGATGGCTACCAACTTGATCATTCGTCCCCTGAGTAAAGTATTGAGTGGATAATTTCTTTTGCAGCCTTCCAGTCTTGAAATTACGGACGCCCCCATCCATATCACATAACACTGAGTCCTCTCGCCTCAAGCCTTGTAAAAAAAAAAAAAAAAAAAAAAACCTGTAAGGGGTTGGAGGTTGGGGGATTGAGGGTTGAGGGAAGAAGTCATGTAGTTGTTGCAGTTCTGAGTGGGAGACTGTTGTCAGAGAGATGGAAGGTGACAGAATATAGGCAGTTGTAAGCCAGCACTGTCCTTCAGGGAAACAAGTCCAGGAGGTTAATAATTGTGCAAAGTTGTACTGCATTAACTGAAATGTTTCTTTTCCCCTGTCCTTGAGTTACCTTCGACGTTGAAACCGCAGGTGTATTCACTTTTTCTTTGATATTTTGTATTAAAGATCTTTCATAAAAGACCGCGACAAGTATCAGGATTTTCTTCAGTAATCCTTAACATCAGGCAACACAGGTGTCATTATCTTTAATTGATTTATTTCCACATGTTACGGTCTAAAACAAATACATTATTCTTTTCATATAGCTACCGGATTTTCCTTTACCAGGGTAGTCAAGAATGTTGAATTCTTCCAGGCCTTCCTCCCCCGTCCTTTCCCGACTGCACTACAGGAAGACAGTATTGAGCCTCAAAACGTATTAAAACTGTTTCCTGCCGTTCAGGATTAAGTCACAAATACCTTTTGAATCGAGTTCACTTTACCATGGAAATAACCTGCGCCGAAAAGGAGCTGTACACGATAAGTGCATCTGCCCCGACAGGATTCTAACTTCCGACTTGGATTTGATAAAGAGGGGACACCGACTTATCCACCAAGTTTAAGATCAAAGTGAAGTCTTTTTATGATAACTCTGTCTGTACTTCATACCTGACACTTTTTAATGCTTGCAGATAGTCCTTAATATGGAATTCACTTTACCTTGGGAATAGGTTACAACCAAAAGGAATAATATGTAAATTAATCCTGTAAGTGTAAATTATTCCCAAGATAAAATTACTTTAATTTATATATATATATATATATATATATATATATATATATATATATATATATATATATATATATATATATATATATATATATATATATATATATAAATTATTCCCAAGATAAATTGACATAAATTTATATATGTATATATATATTATATATATAATTTATATACATATGTATGTATATACATGTGTATATGATACATACACATATATATGTTATATATATATATATGTATATATAAATTTGTCATTTTATCTTTGGTAAAGCTAAAGACATATATATATATATATATATATATATATATATATATATATATATATATATATATATATATATATATATATATATATATATATATATATATATATATATATATATATTATGCGACAGGATTATGAGCGCGAAAGTTAAGGGAAAGTTTACAAAAGTGTAGCTAGACCAGCGATGGTTTACGGAGCTGAGGCCTGGCCGATGAAGAAGGCTCAAGAACGGGAAATGGATATGGCAGAAATGAGGATGCTGAGATGGATGTATGGAATCACAAGAAGAGACAGGATCAGAAATGAATTTATCTGAGGTGCAGTTAAGGTTGGGGAAGCATCCAAGGAGGCCCAGGAAAGAAGACTACAGTGGTTTGGTCATGTTATGCGGAGAGAAAGTCATGGGTGTAAAAGGAGTCGAGAATGGAGATGGAGGAAAGGAGAAGAAGAGGAGGGCAGAAGTTCAGAAGGAAGCATAAAATAGCAAATGAAATGCTTGAGAAAGATTTAAATTATATATATATATATATATATATATATATATATATATATATATATATATATATATATATATATATATATATATATATATACATATATATATATATATATACACATACATATACATACATACATACATATATACACATACACCTTATTTGTCTTCAGCTTTACCCGTTTCTATAATGGGGTCTGTTCTCTGTCAGCCTTCCCTACCTTCCTCTGTCCAATACATCCTGACTTTTAAATCTTTCTCAAGCATTTCATTGGCTATTTTATGCTTCCTTCTGAACTTCTGCCCTCCTCTCAATCTCCATTCTCAACTCCTTTTACACCCATGACTTTCTCTCCGCATAACATGACCAAACCACTGTAGTCTTCTTTCCTGGGCCTCCTTGGATGCTTCCTCAACCTTAACTGCACCTCAGATAAATTCATTTCTGATCCTGTCTCTTCTTGCGATTCTATACATCCATCTCAGCATCCTTATTTCTGCCATATCCATTTCCCGTTCTTGAGCCTTCTTCATCGGCCAGGCCTCAGCTCCGTAAACCATCCCTGGTCAAACTACACTTTTGTAAACTTTCCCTTAACTTTCGCACTCATATTCCTGTCGCACAATATTCCTGAAGACCTCCTCCAGTTTATCCAAGCACCTTGTATTCTATGGTTAACTTCAGAGTCCATATCTCCATTATCAGTCACGTTTGATTCTAGATAGCTAAAAGTTTTGGCTCTCTTAAGGTTGTCCTGACCCATTCTCACTGTTCCCTGCCTTCCTCCTCCTTCCAGTCACGGATACTCAGATTATATATATATATATATATCGTATATATGTATATGTATTATATATATACTCGTACATATATATGTGTTTTAATATATAAAGATATATTACATTATATACTTACAGATGTAAAAATATGTATAAATGCACACATGTATATATATGTATATATACATACATATATATATATATATATATATATATATATATATATATATATATATATATATATATATATATATATGTATATATATATGTATATATATATATATATATATATATATATATATATATATATATATATATATATATATATATATGTATGTATGTATATATATATAAATACAACCGGAAAATGACAGGCAGAAGTTCAGGACCAAGCGCTTTCACGTGTTTATTCACGCATCCTTGGGTGACAAATTTGTGGCCCGAAAATGCGTAAATGAACACGTGATAGCTCTTGGTACTGAATTTCTGCGTGCTATTTTCCGGTGGTATTCAACTTATATACTGAATTCACGTGCATCCACTGTGATTTTTAAGTGTGTTTTTAAGTAATGTTATATATATATATATATATATATATATATATATATATATATATATATATATATATATATATATATATATATACTGTATATATTATATATATATGCCTGTACTGTATATATATATATACATATATAATATCAAATATATTAGATGTACAGTATGTACATACGGTATGTATATGTGTATACTCCACAGGGAGATAGTACTGTCAGTGGACCTTACGTGGTGCACTGTAGGCATTACTTGAGGTTCTTTGTAGCGTTCCTTCGGCCCCTAGCTGCAACCCCTTTCATTTTATTTACTGTACCTCCTTTCATATGCTTTCTTTCTTCCATCTTACTTTCCTCAGCCCTCTTCTAACAATTGTTTAATAGTGCAACTGCGAGGTTTTCCTCCTGTTACACCTTTTAAACCTCTCGCTCTCAATATCCCTTACAGCGCTGAATCACCACACAGGACCCCGCGCATGGCCTTTAGCCTAAATTCCATATTCCTTCTATATTGCTTCAGTATTTGTGTATATACATATGTGTAAATATTTATATGAATATATATAAATATATATACACAGACATATTTATATATGTATAATATATATAATATATATTTATTTATTTGTAACACTGTTTTGCTAAAAACGTAATCCGAACGGTAAATGAATTAAGAAAGTCTCATGGTAAGTTAATGATTCTTTGTGGCAGTTTCACTTGCATCCATAAATTAATATATATGTTTGTATGTGTGTATATATATATATATATATATATATATATATATATATATATATATATATATATATATATATATATATATATATATATATATATATATGGGATTATAAATATACTGCGAAAGTGTTATTCTGTTTGAAGAGAACGTACCAAATCGAACAGATGCGGAATACTTTGCCTGGCAGATTAATTGGTTTTTACCAGGGAAGTAACATTATCGCAAATTCATCTTCATTATATCTCTTTCTTTTCAGTTCATCTAATGACTTTACATTCATCGCCTACATTCGCAACCAAGCACTCTCTCTAACTCTGATTATATAAGCTGTACATACTGCATTGATTGCTTATTTATCTAATTTTGTTAGGAGTATATAGATAGCCCATACAAGTTTTAAATCAATTATTTTGGTAAAGAATGATTTGAGACCAGGGTGATTAGCTTCATTGGGAAAAATCATTATTTAGGATTACACATAGTTACATTTTCCCCCAGTGTAAGATGACGTCCATACTTTCTCAAGTATTTTACAGTATTTTTGGATTTATTTATAATGTTGGTTCCCTTTGGCCATATCAAAACCCACAGATAGAACTTCCAGGTTTTAATAATTTAATGAGCAGAGCTCAACTGTATATATAATAAAGTGAAATATGTATTTATATATTTTTTCCTGTGTAAAATCTGTTAGTCTGTGCTGATGACTCCCCATTTAGACTTTCCGTCGTCCACCGTGAGGACAGCCTTTCTTACCACAGGCACCGGTGTAAATATGTAGAATGAAGGCATCTTGCCCAGGATTTGAAAAGGTACGTAACGTCCCAAGAGTCTGGACTTTCCTCCTCAACCCACTGTTATGTTATCGTCATTTTTTGAGAGGATGGACTCTCTAGTTCTATAATCAATCATAGTCATAAAAGTAATACAGAGACAGAATGGACAGTCGACTCAATACTGTGCTCTTTCTAGCCAAGGCTCAAAATAAACAAAAAAGAAAGAAAGAAAAGTGGAATGCTTCAGAAGACTTCTAAGGGCTTCAGCGTTTTCCTTTATCACAGTTCGTCTGTTCTTCCCTTATGACTGCTAAAATCTAGCATTAACAAATTATAAATAAATAACTAACTGCTTTCTTTTCTCCGTGTCTTCAGAACTTAAATGCTAGGATTTATTGTCTTAAATGATACCGGAATTTATTGACGTCTCATTCATTGGCTTTGTCAAGGAGATGGCACTAATGATGTTTTATTCATATCAAAGATCGATAAATGAGCAATTCATATTCGTTTTTCATGTTAAAGGATCGTTATTATTGTTATTGACGATTGATTCAAATATGCAGCTTTTTGATGACTTCATTCTTGGGATTAAGTCTGGAATAAGTAAGAGGTATGTAAATGGTGAGAGAGAGGAAGAGAGAGAGAAGAGCGGTAAGTTTCTGTTACTAGATTGGATTGACGAAAATGAGAGAGAGAGAGCGAGAGAGAGAGAGAAGAGCTGTAAGTTTCTCTGTTACTAGATTGAATTGAGGAAAATGAGAGAAAGAGAGAGAGAGAGAGAAGAGTGGTAAGTCTCTTTTTTACTAGATTGGATTGACGAAAATGAGAGAGAAAGAGAGAGAGAGAGAAGGAAGGAAGGAACATTTAATCATGCTATCACCGTTGCCTATCCCCTCCCATTTCTCGAGAGTTATGGGATGATCCCCAAGGGAACGCTTCTCCTGCACCACACACGGGCATCCTGGCGGAGGAGGACGCTGGTATCCCAGTCACAACCACTCCATCAAAAATTGATAAACTCCATATTTTTAATTGCGTCGTCGTCGTCGTTCCGTCGGCTCCCCCGATGGAATTTGGCGTAGGGCGTCATTTTTCATCCGGGAAGGACCCGGCCATATGTGACGCATCACTGGCGCTGACTGATTCTCACATTAGAGGAAGAAAGATGGACTCATTAGGAACGATTGTGGGATAAATTGAAATAAGATTATAATTAACATTATTGGCCTCAGATAAGTACATATAGATTATTAATATTATGACCTGAAATACAAACACGCACATAAATATATATATATATATATATATATATATATATATATATATATATATATATATATATATATATATATATACACATATATATACACACACATATATATATATATATGTATATATATATATATATATATATACATATACATATACATATACATATATACATATACATATACATATACAGAAGGTGAAGCCAGGGCCAAAACGAACACATCCTCAAGTAATAAGGAAAAGGAAGCTCTCCATTCTTACAAATTTATTTCTGATACATGTCACATCTCAAGGCTGAAAAAGAAAATGATTTGCACTACAGATAAAATCACAGTATTAGAAAAAAAATCAAATGCTTGAAATTCACAATAGTAGCGATGCAGCCTTAAAAATGGGTATACGAACGAACATAAAACAAAAACAAAAAAAGGAACACAAAAGACATAGGAAAAGGGCACACACAGACACAGACTCATCAAGCGAAAGGAAAGGATAATACTAAAAGAAAATAGAAAATATACCTCAAAGAAAGACTAGGCAACATATAACTGGGTTGACGACAATTGAGTGTTCAACGAGGGAACAGTTCTCTTTATAATAATAGACTCAGGATAGTAACGTCGCGGTGGTTGGAAACCCGACCTGTTATTGAAAAATCTTCGTCTCTGATGTTGCTTTTGCATTGTGCAGCATGATTCTGATGTTGAACGCCTCTGGATTAGACAATTTGCATCCTGTACAGTAGCTTAAGCCTCTATGAGTCAATTCGTACTCTCAACAAACTCCTCGTATATCCCACTAATGTTCCTGTTTACATCGCCGACAAGTGTATTTATGTACAATATTGACCTATGCCTGTTGTGAATTTAAAACATTTTAATATTGTTTAATTTTGAATACTGTTATTCTGTCTATAGTGCAAATTATTTTTTATCGACCTTGAAAATGTGACGTGTCATGAAACGTCGGCAATAAATCTATATGAATGGAGGTCTTCATTTCCCTTGCTCCTTGAGGTATATATGTATGTGTCTGTATGTGAGTGTGTGTTTTGTGTATATATGTATAACACACACACATATGTATATATGTGTGTGTGGTATGTGTATATATATACACATATATACACAAAACACCAACTCACACACAGACTCATACGTACACACACATATGTATATATACACATATATATATATATATATATATAATATATATATATATATATATATATATATATATATATATATATATATATATATATATATATATATATATATATATTTTGTATATATATATATATATATATATATATATATATATATATATATATATATATTATATACATAAAATGTATGTATGTATATGTATATATATATACAAATAAAATACATATGTGTATTTATAAACATTTTTATAATATATATATATATATATATATATATATATATATATATATAATTTATATATACTGTATATATACACACACCTATATACAGTATATATGGAGAGAGAGAGAGAGAGTGAGTAGTTGGCCTAGCTTCATGATTGATAATATTGCTCAATTGTCGACCCAGCAGTGTATTGTAACCAACTGGAAAATGAAAAAGGTCTATATATATATTATTATTATATACGTGAACATAAATATATATATTTACATATGTCTATATATATATTATTATATACAGTATATATATGTGTATATAATATATATATATATACGGAGACCAAGGGCATATGGAGAGGCACACGGGCAATCAACAGCTTTTATTGTGGCCGACGGCGTTTCGCAATAATCCATTGCATTTTCAAGGCTGCAATGACACAATTTTGTTTAATAAAAAAGGGACGTCACTACATAAAATTATAAAGAAAAAATAAAAAAAAAAAAAATAAATATACATTTCTTAAAACAAACCTACCCAGTACATTGGTACGTGAGAATTGTCTTATATAAAAATACAAAAGTTACAAACGGCAGCTTGCATGAGTATGCCGTACTGTGTATGTCCTTATCTTCATTTAGGGATATCTCAACCTGTAAAGATGTATTTAGCGATGTGGTTTAAGAGTCACCCATATTCTGTTTCAAGAGGCAAGGCATGATCTCGCCTACACACGCGCGATCAACCTTGCCTCTTGAAACAGCACATGGGTGACTTAAGCCACATCACTAAATACACCTCTACAGGTTGAGATATTCCTAAATGAAGATAAGGACATACACAGTACGGCAAATCATGCAAGCTACCGTTTGTAACTTTTGTATTTGCAAAGCATCTTTTCCGACCTCTTGATTATCAACATTCGCACCCGATGAAGGTGCGTATGTTATCTTCCGTGGGGAGCTATTATAATTAGTAAGCAGTCGCTAAATATATATAACCCTTTAGTATATATATAAATATGTATGTATATATATATATATATATATATATATATATATATATATATATATATATATATATATATATATATATATATATATATATATATATATATGAAATGTTATGCATACAAACATTTATCCGTATATGTCTCTCTTGATAGAGAATGAGGCAGCTCACTTAACATTCTGTGTTTAATTAGGAGGAGCAGAAATAGATGAGGAAGAGATATAATTCGCGGTCCACATGAGATCTTCCCTCGGAATCTCGGGGAAAACGAATGTGAGGTGGTAATTGTTGGTGACAGATGTTTATAGTTGAGGGTAATATAACCTAATGAGATCTATGATGAATGAGACAGGTCAGTATAGCGTACATAAACACGAGACGATTTATGACGTTTTCGAATCGGGATGAATTCGACTGTTTTTACTTACCCCTTCAGCGCATGACTTTGCTCGGTGCTTCGCTTTAATTACGATTGCGAGGAGCGTTTCAAGTGAGGTGATTCTTTTGCTAATTGACTGTAAACTCTCATTCTGCCGGGATGAACTCGGGGAGAAATGGCGCCGACAGAAGGCACAGTCAGAAGGACGGGACGATTCGCTGCTTTTATCGCGTAACGTGAGACGAAACTTTCTTTGCTAGGAGGCAATTGGTCTCTTCTAAAGTAAACATCGAGACTGAATCCATAAAGTGTTAGAGAGAGAGAGAGAGAGAGAGAGACTTTTCAAAGAGGCTACTGGCGCTTTTAAAATTATAAAAGTGAAATAGTTTGATCATGAGAGAGAGAGAGAGAGAGAGAGAGAGAGAGAGAGAGAGAGGCACACACACACACACACATTCTTTTCAAGAAGGCAACAGCTGTCTTCCAACTGTAGCAATATGAATAAATATTTGAAGACGATAGACAGATAGATAGATAGATAGCGCTCCATGTGAGTGTGAGACGTCCTGTCGCCTCCTCCTCAGGGAAATGAGAGAGGGAAGCAATCAACACCAGGACCGCGTAATTCCCCATAAATTATGTATATGACAAATAGCTGGACGGTGGCCGTGGCACTCCGGAGGGATACTAGGACAGGACTCTTACAAGTACCGGACGATCTTGTGGGGTGCAGGATTTAGGAGCTGGGTTCAAGGTCTGTTCCTTAACTATTTTTCAGGTAATAGTTCTTCTATTTTACAAAGAATATTTCGTGAATGTTCAAGTTTGCGTAAGAACTGAAATTTTTCAAATAGTTTTTATAATTTATGGATACATATTTTTTTGTCATATTATAAAATCATACTTCCTGTAAAATGGCGTTCGGAACTTGAAAAAGAATGTATATGTGGTTAGATTCTTCTTAAACTTTGATAAAAACAGGAGCCCAAATAGAATCTTTTTTGGCTAGAGCTAACATTCTGCAGCATTGAGAGAGAGAGAGAGAGAGAGAGAGAGAGAGAGAGAGAGAGAGAGAGAGAGAGAATTTCTTGTTCCCCAAAATTACCCCACAGTTGAGAAAAAGGAACTTATTTCTAAAGCCGAGTACGTTTACGCCACACTCATAAACATCACCCCCTCTCCCTCCCCCTCCCATGAAGAGGGAGATGAGAGAGAGAGACACACACATATCGTGTATTCGTAGTGGCATATCACTTACTTTCTAAATGGGCCCCAGTCATGTACAATTACGTTTCTATTTGTCAGACAGATCGTAATCGGCGGCATAAATGAATTCATATATTGCCCTCGGCTACGACTGACGTATCAAGTACCGAGGTGCCATCTGGTGAAAAGAAAAAGTAAAGAAAGATGCCAGCTGTCACTTAAGAAGGAACGAAAGGCAGTTGAAGGTGAACTTCTTTCTCACGTGCAAGAGATTCCAATTCGCTTAATGTTCATTGGGTGGGTAAGAAAAGCGCATCTTTTCTTTCAAGGAATGTTTGAGGAGACACTAATACATAGCATTTTGATGTAGATACTAATACATAGTATTTTGATGTAGATACTAATACATAGTATTTTGATGTAGATACTAATACATAGTATTTTGATGTAGATACTAATACATAGTATTTTGATGTAGATACTAATATATAGTATTTTGTGTTATTGGTATTTTATTTATTTAAATAGTTTTGTTTTTCACAAATAAGTGCATCTCATATGCTTCTTCACTAGCCAAGCTTGTATCACGTAGGAGGCTGAAACTCCCTATTGACAATTGAAGATGATGAATAGAGCAAAAAGGAAAATATTTCATTAATATATTTTTATATACTAATGAAATATATTTTATTAGTATATAAAAATATGCTAATAAAATATAACATATTGTATACTTTCAGCAAAGGGTTAGGGGGGAATTTATGTTCATGACTTCAAATATAAATATTTGGAGACTGACAGTAAAGTTTTTAAAGAAAATTTCACTGAACGTAAGCTTCATTCTTCACGGATTTCGTGTAGGGAGGTTGATTAATATTGATTAAGGTGTGAACGAACATTCAGCAGTTACAACACTACATTCAGTGTTGATTTATTCTGTTGGTGCTCATATTATTATTATTATTATTATTATTATTATTATTATTATTATTATTATTATTATTATTATTATTATTTCCGTTTATAAACGGACTTTGATCCCTTCTTTTCAACATCTTTGGGTCGAATTTTGGCGTCGCTTCATGTGGAGTTCCCGTCCCCCACAAATAACAAGATCGTTTCAGTATCTCTCTCTCCATTTGTATGTGTATATCTCTGGGAACCACGGTTTCAGCTGTATATATATACGTATATATATGTATGTATGTATGTGTATGTATGTATATATATATATATATATATATATATATATACATATATATATGTGTATATGTGTATATACATATACATATATATATATATATATATATATATATATATATATATATATATATATATATATATATATATATATATAAAAAAACTGAGGGCTTGGTTCCCAGAGATATACACACAAATGGAG
Source organism: Macrobrachium rosenbergii (assembly GCF_040412425.1). Lineage (NCBI taxonomy): Eukaryota > Metazoa > Arthropoda > Malacostraca > Decapoda > Palaemonidae > Macrobrachium > Macrobrachium rosenbergii. The sequence continues at coordinate 22,244,092 of NC_089755.1, forward strand.
AGAGATACTGGCATGACCATGTCAGTAGGAGAGAGCTGGGTTCCCAAAGGTTTACCTATACGGTTTTCAGCTCCTATTTTGGGATGAAGTCGCTAGCCTCGTGTTGCCCATCCTGTTTGCGACTCAGTAACGTTTAATAAGTGACAAGCACTTAATTCAGTACTTTGGTCGGCAAAGTGCGCTGGCTTCATGCGGATTTTTCTAAACCGTTAAACCCTGGAAAGTCGAACCCGGGTGCTCCCGTTGATGAGAATTGTGCTCTGTTCAATGGAGAGAGAGAGAGAGAGAGAGAGAGAGAGAGAGAGAGAGAGAGAGAGAGAGAGAGAGAAAAGTCGCCAAATAATCAAAATTTTCGAATTTAACTTCTTAATGGAAGAAATGCCTTTGGTCCATGAGAGACAGCAATGACACCTCAGACAAAATTTGGGATTCCTCTGAAAATTGCTTTAGTAGACTTTACGACGCCGATGACCTTTGCTGTTGAGACGCCAGCTCGACCTGTTTTTAGCTGTTAATCTGTTGAATGAAAACATTTGCTCTCTGTAGCCTGCTTTATGACGCCAAGAGTGGGCAGGGGGAGCAGGTAGTGGAGGGATACCGGGTGAGGGACGGGGACTTGCTGTAATTTGGGAAGAAGGGAGGGCGCAGACTGAAGATGGTAGGAGGAGAGAGGGGGTTGGGGTGGAGGTGGGTGTGTGGGGGTTGGGTATGTAGACCTGGATGTTATCAAAGTTCTAAAATAAGAGAGGAGGCTTTGACGATACGATCGATAGCGCGAAACAGACTTCCGATCAAATGAGTCGAAGCAAACACAGTGGTCACGGTCCTTATCTCATGTTTCATCAGTAATATCCGCGACGTCGTGGGGCCCTCCAACACTCCGCTGACGCAATGCAAACACGACCCACACCTCTGTTTAACCTACAAATGGAACCACTACCAACGCCATCATCATGGTTTAGATTCCCTCTAAAATCAACTCGACTAAATACGCTTTGCACAGTGATGGTCCGTCCGTTCGTCCATCCAGCGTACTGCAGGCATGCAATGTTTTAGTCCGGCAAAATAGTCAGGGTTGGTTGGAAATTGATCAAGATTGCTGCTTTTTTGGTTTATATTCATCATTTTTAAAAACAACTGAGTAAAGGTTACCAGTGCTTTACGGTCTCGGAAAATGACTAGATTGCAATGCAATATGAATAAGCTTAGGAAATAATTCAATGCTTTACAGTATTCCCGCCAAAATGGAATAAGTACCTGTACACAGTTAAATCTTTTGTGGCTAAATGAGTTCATCTAGCACCTCCGACGATTTTTCAAAATCTTTAGACAATATAATACTAATTTCATTGGTGTTTTGGAATTTCACTCAATATACTTTTAGTATCTGTATTTAATAAATGCTGGAATTTTTACCGTTTTGTCCGAATGAAAATGGCAACTGATGCAAACAAATCTTATTTTTTCTTGTTCGAGTTTAACCAGATTCGTATAGACTGATCTAGTTGGCTTCCTCAAATTCTTTGCTTTCAAAAACTTCTCAGTTTGGTATCCATCTGCTTTGAGTATTGGACTTACACATAGGCAATGTAATCCTAATAATGGTGATACAAGCAACATGATTCACTTTGTCGCAGAGAATTTCCTATTTTCTAGTATTTTTGAGGGGTGGGCTGACTGTAAATCCTTTTGCACCTTATTTTTTAACTCGCTCCTTTGCATTCATGGCATCAGTAGTCGTTGACTTTATTGTCACGTTAGTTACAAAATTATACAAGATAATAACATTAGGTTGGATGGTACTGTTGGATATTCACACCGACAATACAGTGTTTTGAAATAAATAGAACAAAAATTATGTATTTGCTTAGCTACTACGATACGCAGTACATCGGCCAATTAGAACTAAGGTAGAGGACGCCATGTCGGCTGCGGATTTTCACTCTCAGCTCCAAAAGAAACGGATAAAACGTAATGTGGAGCCATATAGACTCTCTAGCGTAACGCAGTCTACATGAAACAGACCACGCTTAGACACGCTATCATCCAACCCGGGGGCAGCCTCTCTCGCCACTGGGTCCTCCTTAAGCAGGCCTTGTGATGACACTTTGACCTGATCGGGATTTGCTATCTAGACCTTTTCTTGTATTACCTTCATTTTTGACGGTATGGTTACACTAGTTCTGCATAATCACATTCGTCTGTTCTCCAATTCTCTAGAATGTCTTTTGTCCCTAAAAGACTGGTTATATCTCCTTGGAGGTTAAGTATTGGTCTTTTTAGTCGTGGAGTGAATGGGGGTTCCTGATGGGTTGATCCAAAGCATTTTCGTGTCCACCTCTTTTTCATTGTTTTCTTCAGGCCAGGGCTAGGCTCGGTCGCCGGTTTTACTGGCCCCTGCAATAAAAACCAAATTTTCATAATTAAATGATGATTAATGAAAAATGCGTTTGCCTGCACGTGAGTTTTCATAATAATAAGAAATAATTTAATTTACTGGAAGGCGTAAGAATTGATTGATGTGGTTTATTGTATGAAACAAAGGTTATTCGGTACCGTAAAGAGATCGGTTAAAAAGTAAAACTATGGTTTTTGTCACTTGTACACGCCTGACTTTTTTCTGTTCCCAGATATTAAGTCACAAATATCGTTTTATATCAGTTCACTACACAACGGAAATAACTTCCAAACCCAAGGGAAATTATAAATGATAAGCATTTTGTCCTCGTGGGGTCGAAGTCATCGTCTGTCGTTTCTCAACCAGGCAACGTTTCGAACCCAGCTGGGGAAGAAGCACTTATCAATTATAATTCCCCTTGGTTGCAAGTTATTTTTGATGGTTCCCGTAGGGGGTAGTGCCGTCAGTGCACCTCATGCGGTGCACTGTTGGCATTATTTTAGGTTCTTTGCATTGTCCCTTAGCCCTCTAGCTGCAACCCCTTTCATTCGTTTTACTGTAGCCCCGCCCATATTCTCTTTCCTCCACCTTGCTTTCCATCCTCTCCTAACAAATTGATTCATGGTGCACCTGCGAAGTTTGACTCCTGTTACACCTGTCAAACCTTTTTGGTCTCATGGGTCCCAGCACTTGGTCTTTGGCCTAAATTCTATATTTCATTCTATTCTTATTATCGATTTATAGTGAATTGTGCGCTGATATTTGCTTAATACGGGGGATATCTAGAGGTAATGCGCGTATAAGTGACAAAAATTCATAAGTAGCTGTCGTGGTAGAGGTGGGTTGATATCGATGGTAAGTACAAAACATGAGACTGGCAGGCATAAGTATAGCAGAGTAGATATCAACTTGTGCCTCCCTTGATAGTCTGGTGGTCAAAGTCAGTTTACTGTTGTTTCTCAACCGGGCAACGGTTCGAATCCTTCCAGGGGCGATGCACTTATCATTTTTAATTCTCCTTGATCTCCAGAGTTGTGCCTGTAACTACGATTTGATGTATTTATCTGAATTTTTAATCCCAGGATTTGATGGCCCAGATATTATTTATCGTTATAACGTCCCATATACGCAAGGTATGGCTGTATATATGACTATCATATATTATATATATATATATATATATATATATATATATATATATATATATACATATATATATATAATATATATATATATTTATATATGTATGTATATATATATATATATATATATATATATATATATATATATATATATATATATATATATATATATATATATATATATATATATACACATATACACACACACACACAACACGTATGCTGATGGACAATTAAGAATTGCTCCTCTTGTACATATTTATTTCCAACACGTATGCTTGGACAATTAAGAATTGCTAATTTCCCGACGTTTCTCATATATAATTACATCTTCAAGGGCTCTAAAATGGATAAAAACAATACATAATTAGCATAAAACTCAAACTGAAAACTTTTACACTTAAAATTATACATTTAAAAAAACAAGATATATTAAAATTCACAAACTATTGGACCAGCCTTCCACCAGAGTAAAGGAAACATAAGTGGAAGGAAACTAACAAATAAAAAAGAGGAAAATACATCTTAAGACAAGAAAAGGGGAGTGGGTGTTGTGTGCGTGTTTAATGGGGGAACCAGTTGTTTGATCAACAAGGATTCTTAAATGGGTAATTCCTGAGTGTTGGGTGTTTGTCGGATGATTTTAAAATTTTTATTTTCAATGTATGTTTTGCAGCTTTTAGCATGAGTTCTTATATTGGAATGCTCCGGGTTCGTGAGTCTGCTGCCTGTCCGGAAACTGACCCCTCTATGACAGTCGATGCGCACCTTCAGCAGCCTCCGTGTGGATCCCACATAAATCCCCGAGTTACACCTGGGGCAACTATATTTATATATTACACAAGAGGACATGAAAGGGCACAGACGATCCTTGAGCTGAAACAGAGAGCGGATGGTTAAGGGATGTTTATCAAGTTAACTTTTATAGCAGGAAAATGATCTTGTATTACCTGAGTGAATTTTCTTTTAAAAGCACTATCACAGACATAGGGGAAGCTGGCATAGAATTTCAGTTTTGGTACATTAGGGTATTTTACTGGCGGGGAGAAGAAATTGTTAAGTAATTTTCGGCAAATCTTATTGACAAAATTAGCAGGAAAACAGTTGTTTTTAAAAAAAAATTGCTAAGAGTTATATATTCCTTGTGAAACATGTCCCAGTTAGAAGTAAGCCGTAAAGCCTGTGGAATAATGTGTAAACAGAATTAAGTTTAAAATTAAAGTAGCATGAGCTACTTTAATTTTAAAGCATGAGCTATAGAATCTCTCGAGCCCAATCCGGTTAAAGTTCGTTTTCAAAAAACAGTAGTGTTAAAAGCATCGTTTTGCCTTGTAACAAGGACGTCAAGGAAGGAACGCTGATGGTTGGACTCCCTCTCGAGCGTAAACCTGATGTTGGAATGTTGGGCATTGACGAATTCGAGGAAGGAGTCGCTATGATGATCCTGTTTGAAGAGCAGGAAAGTATCATCAACAAACCTAGTATAAAATAGAGGGCGGAAACCTAAGGGACAATTGTCTAACATGCGCTCCTCCAGGGAGCACATGGAGATGTTGGCGAAGATGGGTCCAAGGGGTGAACCCATAGCCATGCCCTCAATTTGTTTAAATAACTTCTTATTAAAAACAAAGGCCGTGTCCAGCACGGCTAGGTCTAAGAAGGTATTAAAAGTCTTCATATAATACTCCAAATTATAAACTGGCGAAATTCCTCTTACCCCTGATTGAACCACTTACTACTAACAACTATTCCTTAAAAAACTCTTACGAATTTAAAGAAAAAGTTCATATCCAAGACTCCGATCTAGTAATGACCAGTTTTGATGCAGAGTCCTTGTTTACAAATGTTCCAGTTGCTGAGACTATAGAGATAATCCTTGATAAGCTATTTCCCGAACCTAACCCATTTTTTAGAAATTTAAACGGCTCGACTTTTAGAACTTTCTTAGGCCTAGCCGTGCTGATGAGAACTCAAAAGTTGTTTGGTGAATTATCAGGAAAGTGCCTTTGTCTTTACCTAATCTTTTCCTTCTGAGCATTTTATTTCTAAATCTGTCCTGAGTGTCCTCCTCCAGTTGTCATAGTTGGTTTATACTTTCAGCAGGATTTTTGTAAATACTGTTGTTGTTGATGGTATTGTTGTTTATTGTTCTGTTGATTTTTACAATGTTACTTTTGTTATGAATCTAATTATTAGTTTTGATACTGATTTTATGTTGTTAATTTTAATTCTTTCTGGGGATATTGAGCTGAACCCTTGGCCTGTTACTCATTACAGTAAGAAAAATTGCAGAGTACTTTACTCGAATATTCGGGAATTAAGGTAAAAATTTCTTTATCTCCAGAGTTATGCCCGTAACTATGATTTGATATTTTTATCTGAGGCTCTTGTAAGTAGTAACAGGTCAAGGATTGAGGTTTTAATCCCAGGGTTTGAAGGCCTTGACTTTACTTATCGCTGTAACATCCCACATGCAAAGTATGGCTGTATACACTAAGTCCAGACGACCTATTTATCGTCAGAAAAATTTGGAATGTAATTGCCATGAAGCTCTTTGTTTTAAAATTTTCAGCAAGTTCTACAATGTTTACATATTCCTGTTTACCTCAATCCAAATATCGATGATTCTATATATGACTGTCTTTTGGAAAGAATTATTATGACTCAGTCACAGTATTCAAAAGCTTCATTCTTATTTGTGGAGACTGTAATGCAAAGCACTGCAAGTGGCTAAATTCAAATTCCACAGATCAGCATGGCCGTTCTGCTCTTGAGTTCTTTGTATCCTCTCATTTTGTCCAGCTAATTGAGGAACCCACGCATATTTCTGGTAATAGATTAGACCTCATATTCACAGATGTCCCAGCTATTGTCAAGTCCAAGGTATGTGAATGTATAGTCACTTCTGATCATTGCGCCATTGAAATGGACATATCTATCAACCAGTATATTCCTAATTCCACCATTGGAAAAATGGTCTGGCTGAAATCTAGAGCCAATTTGGATAGCATTATTGAAGCTTGTCAGGTGCTTAATATTTCAGATGCTATATTAGATCCTGATCCTAAGAAGAAATGAAATGCTGATGGCTATTTTAATAGGGGATGTCCCTAGAAAGGTCATTAAATTTAGGACAAATGGCCAGCCAATGTTTGATGATAAATGTAGACGAGCCTACCATGACAAACAGACCAAATTAAATGTATGAGATGAAATCGTTCAAATGTAAGCTACACTATTTTTGTTGAGTCTTGTCGTGCTGTGTATAGAACTTACCATACAGCCGAGAGAAATTACATTAATTCCTTGAAGGAATTACTCAGCCTCATCTCTGGTGGACCAAATTGGCATCATCTATCTTTGGGGTTAGGCTCGCCTCCCATTCCACAACTACTAACAGATGATAGTAGATTGGTTACTTGCCTAAAGGAAAAGGCTGAACTACTTCATCATTTTGAACCTAATCTTACAAAACTTGCATTTCACTCTAGGGATGTTATGAAAATTCTGGATAATCTTGATAGCTAGGGTGGAGAAGATCCTGATGGTTTCTTCCCTATGTTTTTTAAAAAAGTTTCTAGTGTGTGGTGTCACAAGATTAGTAGTAGATTCTATAGATTTTTATGTCAACATAATATCTTTGCGGATGAGCTCAAGCTTAGTAATACAGTGCCTGTTCCAAATAGTGGCATGTATGCAGACTGCAGTAACTACAGGCCAGTCTCTATTCTCTCTGTGTCCTCCAAAGTTGCTGAAACTTTTTTTTTAGGCTATTATATGAGTATGTGGAATCTAAAGGATTGTTAGCTGATAGTCAGTATGCACATAGGAAGAAGTTAGGTACCTGTGATGTTCTTTTAGACTTGACATGCCATTTGCAAGGGAATGTTGATAAGGGTTTTGAGTGCAGAGTAATTCAAATAGATTGTAGTGCTGCTTTCGATTTAGTAGATCACAAGGCACTTATTTATAAACTTCCAAATCTTGGAGTCGGTGGATATGTTTTAGGATTACTTCAAGATTTCCTTTCAGGTAGGTAGCAGCTAGCTGCTGTGGGAAGGATCTTTGGTGAACCAAGACCTATTGTGCTTGGAGTTCCACAGGGTGGTGTTCTTGGTCCACTTGTTATTTTTACTGTATACAAGTGATACAGTTGTTGGCTTGGAAAACAAGATTGTTCAGTATGCCAATGATGCAACACTTGTGGGTGTAGTAGTCTCCACTTAAGAGAAATGAAGCTGCCTGCAGCCTCAATCGTGACACGGACTGGATCAGGGAATGGTGTAGCTGGTGAGATATGAGGCTGAACTCCAGTAAAACGAAAGCACTTTTAATTAGCAGATCCTGTATGGATGGAACTTTGCTGAATGAGTCTGAAGCTTTAGCTATTTTAGGTGTAACTTTTGACTGGCATCTTATTTTTGAGAAACATCTAATGAAAGTTTCAGTAAATGCTGCATGAAGGTTAGGTATTGTTCATAAGGCCTCATATATTTATAACTGATAAAATCAGTGCAACTTGTTTTAGGTCATTTGTGCGTCCTTTACTAGAATACTGTTCTCCGGTGTGGATGTCTACTTCTGCCAGAGATTTTTCTCTTTTAAATACTGTTGAGTGGTTGGTGGTGGTAGGTTTCTGATTCCTTATAGCAGCAGTTATGACTTAGACCATCGACGGATGGTCTCTTGTTTGTCACTTTTTCATAAGATGTATTTTAATGGAGATCTTTTACATTCACAGTTGATCCCTGATCCTCTTTACCTTCCTAGAACAACCAGATTCGCTGAACAGCAGCAGCAATATGCAGTAAATGTGCCTCACTGTCGAACTTTTCAGTTCCAGAGGTCCTTTATTTCTCACACCGTTGGACTGTGGAACAGCCTTCCAGAGAATGTTGTGCAATTGGAGCGACAGAAGTTCCGGCGAAGATGCAATGCATTACTACCCTAACGCTATTTTCCTTGCATTTTAATACATTTTTATCTATTTATTAATTTGATTTCTTTTTTCTTTTTTAATAAATGAGATCTCTTCTTTCTGTATGTCCCTTTACTTCCTCTAACTTCTTCCTAATATGGGCTTGTTCCATATGAATGATTTTCATCTTCTGAATAATATATAATATATATATATATATATATATATATATATATATATATATATATATATATATATATATATATATATATATATATATATATATATATATATATATATATATATATATATAAGCTCATGAGTATCCCCAGTTAAGCAAATTCTGTTGTTTGTATACTGTTTTTTTTATGTTAAAGTCGAATAGTTATTTTTCACAGTAAATTCAGATAAGACAAATACCATAAATGAAATCTCAAAATAGCGACTTCAACAGAAGAAACAAAAATGCCAACGCTTTGCTGTTTAAGGAATTTTTTCCCAAAGTATCGTTGGTTTTATATTATTTTTGAGGGTATTGCAACACTACGATATTTACTGCGTTTCCATTGTTATATAGTTTAATGAAATTTATTTTATTTTTTGTACATTAAAACCTAAGGGCAACGATGAACAATTTTAATGATTCTCAGTTTTAGATGTATATCTTTGATCGGCCTGTGTAAGTTAGTTTTCGTGGTAGGATATTCATTTTGTTATCATTTTAAGACTAAATAGTTTCAAATAAAATCATATGCCACTTTGCCAAGCTGAAATCAGCCAAAAACAAAGATTTCTTTGCTTCCTCCTTAGAAAACAAAGTAGCAGAAATATATAGTCAGCAACCCATCTTTATTTACAAGACTGCGATAAACTGCCCTTCCAATGATTTGTAGTGAATTATTATTTGTACTGGCCATTGTGCATAACATAATTTTTTTTTTTCTTTGAAGGTTGGGACGCCAAATATAAAAATCAGTGTTTATAATACCAGTAAATATTTTCATTTATCGTCATTAAATAAGCGCTTAAGTCAAGCATGTGATGTGAATCATGTACATAATGTACTTAATATATCATATGTACGATGCACTTGCAAAACCAGTTAATTTTTGCAGTCATTGTTGATGGCGGCCTGTGTTTCATCTAGAAATGGCTTTGAATGTCGTATGCCCAATCTCAGTGAGGATTAGGAGCCATGCCCTAGCATATGCTCTGGTCGGGTTTAGAGAGCATGATAAAGATAAAGGCAATAACTCGAGAAATGCTAAAGCCAAATGCCATTTCATACTGCGGTCGAGTTAAGAAAATATTACGAATATGTGAATTCCCGAAGTTCACTGAGAAGTAGCTGTGCTTTCACTCTTAGGTGTTAGCCAAAAAAATCTGCCACATTGGCAGTCGTGTGACATCTGTCGGCTAAAGATGATAAGAGAGTCATTCAACTTCGCTAAAAGGAAAGGCGTTATCTGGGGTGCCACGCCCGTGATGATCTCTTTTTCTTCTTCTTCTTCTTTTTCTTCTTCTTCCGTGCGCTCATTCTTCATGACAGTGCCTCTCACTGGTCGCCATTACTCACCTCATCATCACTATCTTCCACTTCTAAAAGCTCGCAAGGACCTTTCCCTCTGCCATTCTCGCCCTCATCCTCGCTCTTGCGTTATCTAGAGCAGAGACGCTGTTTTTTTTTTTTTCCGAGATAGCTGAGTGAGTCCGGTACCTACCCTAACCGAAAAGAATCTGGTATTTTCCTCTTACCTTTTTTAGGACTGGGCCTAGAATTGTTACTTTTTTTTTTTTTTTGAGAAGTTACCTGAAGGGAGTCCCGTTGCATTGTTAATTGTAAATGGTATCAGTATGATATCTTTGCAATGATACGAGTGAAATCAAGTTTCAAACATACACAGGATTTTACCCACCGCACAATATAACGATGCCTCCGAGCAGGTTTTAGGTGTTTACAAAACCTGAACTTAACTGGAACCATACACTGCCACAGGGGGGTGCGCGTGACACGCTACTTACTTATTGGCTGCGTTTGAGTGTTAGGTGTCTAAGAAGTTTTTCTGCGTAGGGCCTGGGTGTTGTTCATAACCCTGAATTTCCGACATTTCAGTGGTAATTCCTTCTCGCTTTGCCCCTCTACCCACACACATGAGGCTTGGTTCTGAAGCTTTGGGGTTGAGTGGTTAGTGGTAATATTGTTGAAGGCCCACTTCAGAACTCTTTTCTCTCCTTGCTTATTTGTTTATGAATTTTTTTATAAGTAATTGCTAATAGATTATTATTTGTCATTATGCAAATGTATTGTTTTATTATAATTTGTAATTTTAGATTTTTACCTTTATTTGTTTATTTACCTTTTTTTTGCACGCTGTATTCTGTCGGAGCATATTCAGAAGTTCCTCGGTCATTTGACTTATTGTACACAAATGCATACTGTGCTCAATAGTAACAATAATAGTTGTAGTAATAGTAAGAATTGGTCTTGAGTCGCTGCAGATTAGCTTCTTGATGTTTTCTAATAAAAGGTTTTCCCATTTCAAATGTATGAAAGCTATTGCATTAGTACCCTTCAAGCGAATGCAGTTTATTAGAATACACATAAATATGCTGTACATGGTGAATGGACATGTATAACTCAGGATTATGCTGTTAGTTTAATATCATTTGAAGCACTCTATAAGAAGGAGGTCTGAATCTCCAAAATTACGCGTAACTGCCATTTCATATGCGCTGTCGCAAGCTACTTGACATATGAGTGTCACCAAAGAAGTGTCCCTTAACGACCATGACTATAAAATCAAGTAGTTGAACATGGTGAAGTGTGTTCTACTATCCCTCTAGCATGAACATTAGTATTTTAGTATTATAGAAGTTCCTGTTGTTTGGTTGATGCATTTTACAACAGAACATTTTGCCAATCTCACGTGGATAGATCTGAATCAATTTTCGTTAGATTATACTTTCGTGATAGTAACTCCGATAGGTCAGAAACTAGAGAATTTTATCGGTAACTGACTACCAGCTCAAAATTTGAAGAAGAAACAAATAAAGAAAAGTCTAGAAAAGAAAATGAAAAACGAATTGAGTTATCGCGGTTAGGTTGCTCTTTCCACCAGGTTAATATTTTGCTTGACATTTTTTTGAATTCCATCTCTTTAAAATCCGATGGATAAATCGTGCAATTTTTGCAATTGCAAGCAAGATGCAAAGAATTCTGTAAGCACACACTAGGGTTTTTCGTCCAGCCTGCATTCGGTAACAGTAAATTTGAACAGCTCTTTAGCAGGACTTTGATATATGCTTTTCTTGACATCTTCCAAAACTGTTTGCTCTTACGAACCCTTTAAAAACGATTAACAGTTTCGATGGTTTCTTTATCATGTCCTGCCAACCTACCGCTCAACAGTGTGTCTTATATTTAGAGAGAGCGGGAGCAGGCTAATAGTAACGGGAAACAGTATATGAGGAAACCTACTCTGGAGAAATAATCTTACAACATTCGAATCATTTCAAACAATTTGTGTATTTTGACATGCAACACCCCTGGGAATAGGTTATTAAATAACGAAGTAAAGGAAGGTTTCTGCAGCAATGATATAAGAAAAATAAGAAGATGCAAATTAACACATTAGGAAATGATTGTGTTTGTTTTAGTGGTTAATGATCAGTCTCATTGCGTGGATGGAATTTTACGAAAATTAACGAAGGTAACCTCATTAGCAAGTAATGATGAAATGTGTAGGTTACGCATAAAATTCTCTTTATCACCAGGGTTTGGCTCTCTCTCTCTCTCTCTCTCTCTCTCTCTCTCTCTCTCTCTCTCTCTCTCTCTCTCTCTCTCTCTCTCTCTCGTTAGGGGGAATGTATTCTGAATGCATAAATAATACAAAAGACAGGAATAATGAGAGGGATAATTTGAGTAAGTTTGAACACAAGGATTGTCTCTTTTTTTTCGCCAGATGATACGAAGAGACTTACATCTCAAATTTTAAGCTTTACTGTTTACAGACTATGAAATGATACGCTTCCGGGAAAAAATCTTCGCACCGTGTTCACCTGATATCTGATCAGTGATGAGCATTAGAAACGGAACTGAAATCTTATCAAAGATTATTTTTTTTTTCGGATTTGTATTTATATTAAATTTAGCAAAGATACATTAAATGTGGCAGATAAATGTCTGAACCTAGATATAGCAATTGGCTTATATAGATTAGGACATAAAAACACATTTTTAGATAATCTTAGAATTGTCTTTGAGTAACGCACTGTACACATGCTTGTCATTGTAAGGGTTGCATAACCCCTCATGTAACCTTAAAATGAATTTGAAATGAATCCAGACATTATCATGGTTTTTGTTTCTGTCGTAATTTTAATTAATAACATAATCTTTGTTGTTATCAGTTATGCAGTATTTAAAAGTGACTTTGTATGTGTGCGATTACTTATAATTTAATTTTTTTTACTTCCAACATGGTCGAACTATCTTGACCAGCCAAGTCAGATTAGGACAGTACGTTATCTTTTTTCCCAAATTTCGTCGAGTTTATTTGAGTATAGAATTCGTTTCTGTTAACTTTCCACGAATGAATGGACTGCGTTTCCGCAGCTGAAAATCGGAGTTGTTATTGTCATCTTCAAAGGCACTTAGGTCTCTTTTTAGAACCATTGGCAGGATTAGTCCTACATATGCTATTCCATTATAATGCAAATGTACAGTTGATTGGGCATTTCAATTACAAGTCAACCGACCATGTTTAAAATTCCATGCGATCGATTTTGCTGTCTTTTTAAAAGGTCCAGTTTTCTTGTCTAACACAAAGACTGACGGACTGACGCTTCCGGCCATCTGGCGCATATAAATATGGTCGATATTTGAATGTGGAAAGTCCTAGTTCTCCCCCTCCCCCCGTTTTTTTTTTTTTTTTGTTGGCCACAGCTAAGGAAGACAACACAATGTGCGCATAGTATGTGAGTATGTGTGGAGCATGCGATTGCGAAGCCCCTCATTCTGTCAGCAATAGCTTGTTATGAGGCGGCACCTTAATCCCTCATTAAGATGGAATCTGTTCCCCTCGCCCAATATATATGCCAAGATCTCTATTCATGGAAGGTGTGGGTGCTCTATCCAGACCCCGCTTTATTATCCTATGCCACTTCCACTTCCCCTCGGCCTTGCCCCTTGGTCACTCGTAAAAACCTCCACTTTCTCTCTCTCCCCTTTTTTCATTACCGAGGGTCAGCGAGGGGTCCTGTGTCTCCCCTCAGGCGGTATCTCCCTGATGGCTCGACCTGCCTCTACCCCTCGGCCCACCTCTCCCCTTTCCCTCACCACACCTTTTATTCGCTTTTTTTATCTTATTCTTATCATTCGGCATTTTTCCTCTGCTCTGCTATCGGCGGGGTGTCTGTAAGGGTTAAAACAGCCGATAGCGCCCTGAGTTAGGGATGTCGTGCAAGAATCAAACTCCCACGCACTCAGTCGCGAACAAACGTTTGATTCTACTCTGTTTTTTCTTGCGCTTGCATGAAAAAAGCAGAGAGGAATAACAGAGATTCTGTTTCTGAAGAGACACGAGGTTGCAAGGACGCCCGATGTTTTATGGCGGCCCCTGACTCCGTATTGCTCTTTACCCCCGCATTTCGGTTATGACCCTACAGCCACTCGGTCAGGAGGTGGCGGCCGATGGCTCTGCTCCCTTCGTTTTCTGACGTAGGGGAGGGCGGGGGCGGGGAGGGTAAACAACAATATGTAATTCCCGCTACAGCGACTTCCACTTTATGTTTATATATATTACTCTTGGTGTGTTGTGGAGTCAGACTGTTTATGTGGTAAGTATCGCTGTTGCCTTGTTTTATTATATCACAGCCGTCCACTGGGATGCAAATACTCGTAAGCACTATTTCTTGTTTGTTGTAAGCCAAGAAGAAATGCATTTTTTGATTGGCATTTCGATTATATCAAGAAAAGATTGAATGATTAGTACATCTTGAACTGAGATAATATCAAATCAAATGGGATTGTAGATCATGCATTATATGAACTATGGTGTGTGGGAGACATAAATGGTGTGGTTTTACTCAGTAGATAAGAAATAGTGATTCGTTAGGCTACCGTTGTCAGTCTGAAAGCCTCAGGGGTAATTTCTGCCTATTATCAACGCCTTGTAAGAAACTATCTTTACGCTTTATTAGCTATTACTCCATTTGGTACCATATTTTTCTTACAATAACGTAAACAAAATGTATTTCTTATTTTTATCTTTGAACGAGCTATTATCATGAGAAATGATTGTAGGAACCAAGCGGGACATCACGAAATATTCTCCAACAAATTATAGATTCAATCAGTGATAAATTGACTGAATATTAACACGTAGTGATATAGAATATATTTTACCCATAACGTTATTTACTTCTTTTATGCTCGTGTACCGCAGTTTCATAAAATGTATATTTTCATTATTTTTCATTAGTCTAAAAACGTTGATCTCGTTACTTTCAGAGGCGCTTACAGGTTTCAAACCCCAGTGATGTGCCTCTGTATTTCTTAAGATCAAAACAGCAGGACTATGTGGATAGAAGTAGTCAGAGACCCCTCACTTTTTCGCATTGCGTGATAACAGAATTGTATCTTTTCAGTAAGTCATCTTTTATCGCCTTACTACGGGGCTTTCCACCAGGTGCCCGATATGAGTTTTGCTCTGACAAATTACTGACTTCAATGCTTCCTTCCTCCAAGCGGTGTCGCGCAAGCACCATCAAACGGACGACTTCATTCTGGCCCCGACTTTAACTTCGTGATGTAAAGGTTTGCCCACGAGGAGCTAAAAGATGTCACCCACCCATAAAAAGAGATGTTCATTGTAGTCAAGTGGAAACTTAAGTACGAAAAAACAAGTCATTCTTGAACTGTTTTCTTGAAATCTGTTTATCCAATTGTGATTTTGATATTTATTTTGAGATTCCGTTACAAGTTTTTTTATAGTGGCTCTTCATTCAGTGGCCATGGGTTCATTTTAGGAACAATGATAATAAATATTAGAATTAAATGTAGTTGCTGCACCAGCTGCATGTAATTTTTGCACAATTATAAGAAAGATCGAAAAAAAAGCTGTAAACAAATAGAATGCAGCTAACGCAGTAATCACATTTAATTTAACTTGTTTGAAAGAGGGTCTTTTACCTACAAATAACAATTATTTTTATGCCTACTTCTTTTATTCTGAGAATTGCTTTGCAAGGTGTGTTACCATTAAATAAGAATGGCAACAATAACAATAATCAGTGAAACGAAATCAAATATGTGGTTATCAGCTTGAATGGTTTGAATAATTCCAATAGCATCTTTAGCTAACAACAGAAAGGCTGCTGCTGTTTTCCAGTAAATTTGACGTTTATTGAGGAAAAGAAACATCTGAAGCAATGCCCTCTTAACATCCCGATTTCTTCACACACGTGTCAGTACTAAGCCTTGAGATCCAAATGAAGAACCAGATGAATAGATTCCGCCGTCCGTAGCAGAATTTGAACCCGCTTTGCTATATCAGAACATTACTTCATTAGAAAGTAGCTTTTGTTGGAAACAAACGAGTCCAAATTTGCATCAGGGATAATTAATTCCTTACATGTAGCGAATTGCTTTTTCTCCGTCTTCACTTTTTATCTTCGTTTTGCAGGAAACGAGACAGTGATGTTGTCTAAGTTGTGGTCTTTTTCATTTTCTTAAACAGAGTATGAAGTGAATCGTAATGGCACTTGTTAAACTACTAATTTTCATTTGACTCATTAGGCTACTCCTTAGCGATGTATGTCTAGTTAGCTAATAGGTTTTTCTTCAGTGCTCCACATACTAAATCTTTAAGATTTAGTAAGTGACCTATAATTTAATTACTCTTAACGACTCACACATATGCATTACAACTACTGTAGAAATATTGTTGATCGTAATACCGCCAATGGCATTTGCAATACCAGTGATTTTCATGTATATTAATAAAAATACATTTATCACATTATGCCCTAATAGACCAAAATTTAAAATTCATTCTCTCCAAATAAAACTGCGTTTAGGTACAGGCCAAACTCTCTCTCTCTCTCTCTCTCTCTCTCTCTCTCTCTCTCTCTCTCTCTCTCTCTCTCTCTCTCTCTCTCTCTGGATATCTGTTGAACCTTTTACGACAGGAGGGTCCAAAAGAGAACGCTAAGGACGAGGGCAAACAGTTGTCCTATCGATCGTGAAAGGAAACGGGCATCTCCTTTTTAGAGTTCACACCTCCGATAGTTTTAAAATGTTTGCGCAAGTTTAGGATTTATTGACAGAGTATATCGTCTAGGATTTCGGGAAAAAGAACCCCCGTCTTTTTCCGTCGTATTAAAACAAATTTCGACCGCGTCTGTCTCTCTGTCGGTCTGTCTGTAGGTCTCTTTGTGTGTGTGTATTTTTTCACCATACGCTCCTTTCCTGCTTGGAGGGACTGGTGCCAGAAGGGTACAGCCACTTGGTTAAACGAGGTCTCTCGGGATGACATCGCTAGCCCTATGCCCCCATTCTTTTTTTTTTTTTTTTTTTTTTTGATCGCATGAAATGGTACCCTTAGAGGACTAATGTAGGTGTTACTAAAGGTGTTTACAACGTCCTCTCGGCCCTTAACTGCACCCTCTTTTATCCTTTTACTTTTCTTCCATCCCTCTCTAACTATTACTTAGTGCTGCTGTGATGTTTTCTTATTTATTTTCTTAATATTTAACCTTGCTGTCTAACCCTTCTAACTCCCTCTTTTCACTGTCTTGAATGCTGAATGGCCGAAAGTGCGCCAGTGCTTGGCTTGACAGCCTAAAATTCGTCAAATACTGATATTCCTTTATAGTTCGCTGAAGTGGGAGGTGGTAGGTCAAGAAACGGTCTGAGTGCTGCACGGAATCTATTCCCCCCGCCCCCTAGCGATTAAAGGCTGTGTATAAGAAATTCGCTGCAGGTCTGTGACCTCTGCAGTGAATTTAGTACCTGGTAGTCGACTGTGGTGTGCCAAAGCCAGGGTGGAGGAAGGTGGGAATAGCACCCTTATCCTAAAAGATTTGCTGTGTAGTGAATGGTTACCACGACTTCTATCCATCCCCTCTTCAGCGGAAAAGGCGAACAGATGAAATTTATGTATGTATATATATATAGATGAAATATATATATATGTATATATATATATATATATATATATATATATATATATATATATATATATATATATATATATATACTGTATATATATACACACATAATATATATATATATATATATATATATATATATATATATATATATATATATATATATATATATATATATATATATATATACATATCATATACACACACACATTCATACCACGATTTGGAAAATTATTGTAATTCCACCCATAACACTGGTCCGCAGTTGGAATTTTTAAAAATTTTTATTCATGGATGTGATGTTACATATTCTTGAGTTGCTGATTTTAAATATCCAAACCATTTTGCTCTGTCACGTAAGGATGTTGGATAAAATACAAATTAATGATAATAAAATATGTGATTTTTTTTAATAAATTGTTACTTTATTAAAATGAAGCAAGTAATCAAGGAAAAGCACGTCTGTTAGTTTTAAGAACATATGTATTCCAAATCAACATGAAATGAACCACGTTCATCATGAAATGAATCAGAATCATCAACATCAAACCAAATGAATCTAAAAAAATGTGCTGTTAATGGTCAGCCTGCATATTGATACAAAGGAAGGAGGACCGCTTTGATTTCTGCTTGTGCTGTGCATCAGGACCATCACGTTTCACTGACGAGCAGTAATCCGCCATCATGCTGACATCCCATTTACCCTGGTATCGAGTTCCCATGGTGCAAATATCCTGATGGAACCGCTCTCCTTGTTCCTCAATGTAGTCCCCACAATTGTTGGGAAAATAGTCAAGATGTGAGTGCAAAAAGTGCACCTTCACACTCATTCTAGACGCAAGTTGTTGGGTCTAGAAATCAGGTCTTGGATCACTTTTTCATATTCTGAGGAGCGGCTGTTTCCCAAGAAGTTTTGAACAGTCTTCTTGAAGGAAAACCAGGCATTCACCTCAACA
>NC_089755.1:22267676-22280176 GCF_040412425.1 Macrobrachium rosenbergii
TCATTTGCATACACTAAAAATAACAATGGACGAAGAACACTATCCTGTGGAACTCCAGACACAATACGTCTTGGTTCGCTAAAGATCCCATCAACAGCAACCCTCTGCTCCCTACCTGTAAGGAAATCTTGAAGTAAACTAAAACTTATCCACCCACTCCAGGATTCTGAAGTTTATAAATAAGTGCCTTGTGATTTACTAAAGCGAAAGTAGCATGTCAAATCTACAAGAGCATGGCATGTACTTAACTGCTTCCTATTTGCATTATCTATCAGTTAACAATCCTTTAGATTCCACATACTTATATTGTGGAGAACACGAGAACAGAAATTGGTCTGTAGTTACTGCATTCTGTAGACATCCCATTCTTTGGAACAGGCACTGTATTACTAAGCTTACGCTCATCTGCAAAGATACTATGTCGACCTAAAAATCTATAGAATCTACTAATCATAGGAAACAACACGCTAGATACCTTGTTAAAAAACAAAGGGAGGAAACCATCAGGATCCTCTCCATCCCAGCTATCAGGATTATCAGCAATTTTCTTAACATCCCTAGAACGAAAAACAAATTTTGTAAGAATAAGTTCAGAATAACAATCAGGAAGAGGGACATCCTCAGCTTATTGCTTAGCTTCAAAAACTCGATGAAGCAGTTCAGCTTTTTGCTTTGGGCAAGTAACCAATTTACCATCATCTGTTAGTAGTGGGGGAATGGAAGACAAGCCTGACGCAAAGATAGATGATGCCAACTTGGTCCACCACAGATAAGTTTCCTCTTTTAGGAATTATTGTAGTTTCTCTCAGCTATATGGTAAATTCTATTTGCAGCACAGTGGGACTCAACAAAAATGTTGTAATTTTCATGTGAACGATTTCGTTTCCTTGTTTTGAATTTGGTTTGTGTGTCATGGTAACCTTGTCTACATGTATCACCAAACCGTGGCTGGTTATTTGTCCTGAATTTGATGACCCTTCTAGGGACATACCCTACTAAAATAGCTATCAGCATTTCGTTTTATTTCTTGGGATCTGGTTCTGATATAGCATCTGAAATATTAAGTGCTTGACAAGCATCCATAATGCGATCCCACTTGGCTCTAAATTTCAGCCAGACTGCTTTTCCAGTGGTGGCATTAGGAATATACTGTTTGACAGATACGTCCATTTCAGTGGTGCCATGATCGGAAGTGCCTTTATACTCACAGACCTTGGACTTGACTATTGCTGGAACATCGCGAATGTGAGGTCTAATCTATTACCAAAAATACGTGTGGGTTATTCAATTAGTTGAACAAAATCGGACGATACACAGAACTCAAGAATAGACTGGCCACGTTGAGCTATGGAATTTGAATTGAGCTAATTGCTGCGTTACGCAATGCAGTTCTCCACAAATAACGAATGAAGATTTTAAATCCGGTGTCTGAGCCATACTAATCCTCTCCAGGAAACATAACATAAATTTTGTAGCAAAACTAACAGACTCATAACAATAGCAACTTAGTAAAACTCAACAGAACAGTAGACAATAATAATTCAGTCAACAGTAACAGTGTTTATGTTATTTATAAAGGTTTTATTGAAAGTATAAATAAACCTAACCATATGTTATTGAAAAAAGCGCCGGGAGCAAGGTGGAGCCGGCACACCTTTTAAGGCAAATGAGAAATCAGCCAGATTTGCCACAACAACTGGAGGAGGGCAGTCAGGATGAATTTAGAAATTATAAAAAGTCTAGAAGGTCAAGATTAGGTAAAGAACAAGGCACTTCTCTGATAAACCACCAGGCAACTTTTGCTTTCTCCTCAGCCTGTCCTACAAACTTTTCGAGAAAACAGGAAAGTGAACGAAAAAAGAGGATAAATGCCTCATTGTACCCTCAAGCAAGGGAGCTAAAACCGAAGACATGCAAGGCCACGGTACAGTGGCTATGGCACAGTCGAAAGCTGGAGAACAAGGTTTGTATTCAGAATAACCTCTTAGAAGGGTTGCCTACCAAGGCTTCTGAAGGGTCCTCGTTGAAAAGTTGCCTTCCTAGGCTAAGGAGTCTCTTTTTACCCTAACTCGTGTAGACAGGGACGTCACACCTTGAAGTGAATGTTGCTAAGGAAAAGCCACATAAACTCACTACATATATATATATATATATATATATATATATATATATATATATATATATATATATGTGTGTGTGTGTGTGTGTGTGTGTGTGTGTGTGTGTGTGTGTGTGTGTGTGTGTGTGTATGTTATATATAGATTATTCAGATTCAATGATTTTTTACATATTTCACACACCTTAGTTTTACATTTAGGGTATGATATTCAGGTTAAATGATTAGCGCATAGTCGTAAAGTTTTTTTTTATTAGTCTTCAAAGATATTTTACAGCTTCAAAACTGACCTCATCCTCTTAGAATTTATGTATTTCATCTGCTTCTAGAATTTTAGGCTCGGAATCAGAATATATTTTTTTTTTTATAAAATTCCGATTCTACTGTTTCATATTGGAAAGCAGAATATTTTATTTTCGCATGGATAAGTAATTTTTTTTCACTTATGGGCTTCGCATAATTCTTTTTCATCTTTAAATTATCATGTTTCTTCTCGGGTACAATCAATATCATAATTTGCATGATGACTGAGAGGATTTATATTCAGTGTTCAAAGCTTTCGGTTTAGTTCTACTTGTTTTTTTATTCCGGCTCATACGTATACACACACAAACACACACACACACACACACACACACATATATATATGTGTGTGTGTGTGCGCTTGCACGTATATATGTTCATGTGTGTGTATGAATGTACATGTACATATATGCCACAAATATAACTTGCTATCGAATTTACTACACTTGAGAATAACCTACACTCAAGTATAAGTTTACCTATGACAGCTCAAAGTTTGCGGTATGGTTCAGTTTTGTTTTCTTAAAAAATATGTTCATAGTGAACGTTGATAAATATTAATTGTAAATGATCATAGATCAACTATGAATTTAACCATATTTTTTTGTTCAAACAAGCTTTTTACATGAACAAAAACGGACATGAAAATATAATGAAAGGGAATATGTAAATAATAGAGAGAGAGAGAGAGAGAGAGAGAGAGAGAGAGAGAGAGAGAGAGAGAGCCTGCCGAGATGAGTTTCTTATCGGTGTGATTCACAAGCCATTACCCCCAGCCAGGGTCATCCGCTACAATGGCAGACATCATGGAGACTGGACGTCCGTGAATCATTAATTTCAACTGATGTTGTGACCACGCCACGGAAGGATGGCTCTCTCTCTCTCTCTCTCTCTCTCTCTCTCTCTCTCTCTCTCTCTCTCTCTCTCTCTCATATTCTTCCATCATAGCCCGTATTCCAAACTATGAAGGGTTTCGTATACGTAGGCGAGATTGTCAGTGAATAACTCTCTCTCTCTCTCTCTCTCTCTCTCTCTCTCTCTCTCTCTCTCTCTCTCTCTCTCTCTCCCCTCAGGTTGACGTGACACATTTAGATATGAATATATATAAAGAGGTATACTGTAATAGGTATTTATTCTTTCAGACCATTACGACCCAATAGCTACATTATACATGCCCCAAAACAAAAGACATTACGTATATCATATTTTGCTATAGTTTGCTCCACTGCATTATAGCTAATAATTAGTTCGCATTCTGTAAGTAAAAGTCAGGTTCCCCTGCAGGAAAAATAATCTCTTGGTGACTAGGGCCTTTTTATTAAAAGAATGTGCCGTTTGTACTGACTTAATCCAAACGGTGCATATATTTAATGTTAACATTTTAACCAATGGGACTCTTGATCTAGGAAAAATTGTAATATAATCTAATATACAGCTTTGGCGAAATCAGCTAGGACCATTGGATCACCTTGTATTGTTGAATCGAGATTTGATTTCCAATCGCATTTCTTGCATTTTCACCGCACCCATGTCTTATGCACCAACGCACACGCAGGATCCTAAAGGTGGAGATAACATCTAGAAAGTCAAGGTTCGTATCAAACCAGATGGCAGCATTCCACAGGAAAACGATTTCGCTGGATTAATTGATTTGTCATGTGTTAGGATGTGTTAAGTTTAGGACCACCGTGATGGCATCACCTTTAGCATCTTTTCTTCCCTTTCCCCTATACCTGGCTCCCCCATCCACATGCCCTCACCTCTCCCTCCCTCCCTCCCTCTCTCCCTCCCGTCTCCCTCCTGACCCGAAATGCCAAGTGCTCCAATACCTGATCTTTTAGATCGAAGAGTGATTACGGATTTTAGGCCCAAACGGGTTTTTGGGCCTTGTCTTAACAGACATCAGATAAAGGGAGTATTTGGGATGGCTCGCTGATGCAGTCAAGAGATGAAGGTTCGGTATCGATGATAATGTAGCTCTTTTATTTGATCAATCTCTCTGCAGCAACGGATTGGTCTTTGCTCTTCAGGAGTTTCTTAGCGAAGTCCGTTGCAGGTCACGCACCCACAGCTTGCTAGGCATTTTGATTGCCTGGTCCTGTTTGTTGTGACTTCATAAGAAGAAACAATCGCAATTTGAAATCTGATTCCAGTTCGACCTTTTAGCTAAGAGGGCAGTGGGCCACAAGTTAAGAAAGCCAGCAGCAGCTGTTGGGTAGGCCTACACAGGCTATCTCGACGGCTCAATTTGTCAAATGTCCTGGGCTCTTGTTTCGCCTGTCTTCTGTTAGTTGTCCTCTCCCGTTTCTCTTGTATTTTTTTTTCTCCCTCATCTATTAGTTGTGTGGTATTTCAGCAAACAAAGAAGAGTGTCCCTGTAACAAGAGTGAATTATCACCTTTCATTTTATATATATATATATATATATATATATATATATATATATATATATATATATATATATATATATATATATATATATATATATTTATATATATATATATATATATATATATATATATATATATATATATATATATTATATATACAGCATATGTATATATACATATATTGATGTTGAGTTAAGTAACTTTAATAGTCTCATGAATGCATTAATTTATTAGCAATAGCATTAATAGGTGCATTTTCATTTAAGAGAATTATTTTGAGACTCGTCATTTACTACTACTACTACTACTACTACTACTACTACTACTACTACTACTAATAATAATAATAATAATAATAATGTGACGCAGTTGATGACAAGAAGTACCTTCAGTGAGTGCGGCTGCGAAACCGTCAACCATCGTTTTGTATTGTCCCAAGCAATCTGACTACTTCTCTGCTGAATCATTCCGTCTGCTGCTAATATCCTCCATACACCTCTGAAAGCGAAGTGCTATAATTAAGAGTAAATTCCCTGCTGTAAATGAATCAATGACAGAAAGATTTTGTAAAGAAATGAAATTTTTGTTGACCGTTGGGATTTCGTTGTCTCTTAACAATGGTCTTTTATTTTATCGGCGCCGGTAAATCTAGTCGCAACGATGCCAGAATGCATAAACAAAGCAACATGGATCGTCGTGCATTTCAGAAATGGTGTCATACTGCTTCAAAGTTCCGTGCACAATTGCGTAACTTCTAGCACTTTGCTGTTTGCTTATGTTCATATATTCACTCTTTTAGTTTTCTAAAAAGAAAACTATTGTGCCGGCTTTGTCTGTCCAACCGCACTTTTTTCTGTCCGCATTTTTCCTGTCCGCCCTCAGATCTTAGAAACTAACAAGACTAGAGGGCTGCAAATTGGTATGTTGATCATCCACCTTCCAGTCATGAAACATGCCAAATTGCAGCCCCTTAGCCTTAGTAGTTTTTATTTTACTTAAGGTTAAAGTTAGCTATAATCGTACCTCTGACACCGCTATAGGTACCAACAACACAGGCCACCACCGGACCGTGGCTGAGTTTCATGGGCCGCGGCTAAGAGTTTAATGGACCGATGCTGAAAGTTTCATACAGCATTATACGCTGTACAGAAAACTCGGTTGGGCCGAAGAATTTTTTACCTTTACATTATCCCTTATTTAACATTCTGATGCTTCTGAGGGGAAGATTGGTTAGCAAGTTAAAAGCCTTTTACGGTTTCTTCCATATATGTTTGCTTAGTTTAAATAAAAAGAAGAAGGGGAGGAGAACGACGAGGATAAGGAGGATCAGTCAACGCTGGTTGATGTCACTGTATTGGAAACAGATCCATTTATTTATATTAAAGATTGCTCATCTCAGACGAAGACTGTCTCAGAGGAACGAGTAGCCCTGTAGAATGTGCTTCACCCTTGGTATGGGTCAGAACCTGCTTGCTGGGGTTTTATATTACTAATTAAGGTTTTCCAATAGAGCCTATTGGAAAACCTTAAAGACCTCAATCACATAAACTAGTGACACGGGCGTTCGTTATTTCCGTAAGTTTGTTTAAATAAACTTGCAGTCCGTGTATTTCCATCTCCATATTGCATTAAATGTAAACAAGAGTAATGCTTCCACTGCCCATACGGGAAAATTTGGAGTTTATAAGTAATGGACAGCTTTCTTTGTGTGCACCATGTTCAAGTAATGGACTCAAGAGTTCTAACCGATATTGAATAACTCCACCAGTTACTTGAGTTCTATGCATTGCGCTTTTGAAACAATAGGTTTTGTAAGAATTACGGTGACTTAATGTATAATTTGAAATTCTGAATATCTTAATTCAGAGTTATTTCAAGGTGTTACGATGTTTTTGTTGTAAAAAATGGTCCCAGAATTTGTTTATGCACAGTTTTGTTGACGATCATTAGCATGTTTATTTATTTTCTTTTATTTCAAGAAATACTACGTGAAGATGACTTAAGAGTATTACAATGGCTGCATATTAATGAGGTGAAGCTGTCTGTGTTGCCCACCTATATCAGTTTGTCATTAACCTGAAACTTGCTTTATCCCTCCTGAAAATAGGGAGACAGCAGCCCATAATTACCTCTATAGACATCATAATGGATTCGATAACCATTTGAATCGCATAAAAGCCTAGGATAAGCATCTCTTTTGTGTCGTGAGGCGAGATCTCTTGAATATTTTTCTTCCTTTCTCCTGTCCTGCACGAGGCAAGGGGAAAGGGAGGGGTGAAAGTCTTTTTCCCACGAAGAAGAAACAGGTGATAACAGTCGCCTCCCTTCTAGTGAAGAAATTAATGAATGACTTCGATCTTTCTTCTCAGTCCATCTGTTTTAATAACTGGGGTATTTTCATTTATCTCTCTCTCTCTCTCTCTCTCTCTCTCTCTCTCTCTCTCTCTCTCTCTCTCTCTAAGTACCCCTAGTCCCTGTCTCTTGTCCCTTTTACCCCTAACTCCTCTCTTTCCCTTACATCACCTAATAGGTAAGTGGGAGGTCTCGGTGAAGCGTGTTATCTGCGGGAGCGATCACCTGACCGATATGTAATTACTGGATATTACAACTCGCGGGAATGCACTACTTACCTGTTTCTCGGGCTCCCAAGAGAAGTAGTTGGCCTCCACGAATTCCTTTTTCTTTCATTTTTTTAAGCTTTGGCAAAGAATTTGTTCTTTAGGTATATTAGTATTTGTATAAATAATAATAATAATAATAATAATAATAATAATAATTGACGTAATTCCGTCTCTCTTCCATGCAAGAACGTATGGTATGGAAGTATGTAAGAGTCCATTAAAATATGATTAATTCAGCTGTGTATGGTTTACTCTGTAACATCCGGGTAGGCGGATTAATTTTGGATTGGATTAATTTTGTTCGTTTGTTTGCTTCATGTCTGCCAACAAGTGATTAGAATTTGGGAGGAATAATTATGTAACTTATGGGATAATTATGTAACTTGTGGAGGCTGATTGTTCAGCCTTGGTGGAGATTTGCAGTATCTGTAAATCCCCCCCACCCCTTTTTAACTTCATCATGGATCACTTAATGCATTATGGATTGTGAGATTACAGCAAAAAAGATATTTATAGTATATAGAGTTTGCTTAGCAATTCTTAGCATTTTAGCTTTGAGAACAGTTCCATAGTTTTTCTGTGAATTTTGAAAAAAGAACTTTTTTAAAATCACTTATAGATAACTTTGAATTTGGATCGTTTGAACTCTTATGTAAGTACACGGAAGGTTTATCCTTACATTTCCTGTGTTATGGAATTTTGTTCTAAAATCGTAATATTACGTATTTCTTGTATGGCTTTCTATATAGTTCTTAATTTATGTTTATAACACACACACACACACACACACACACATATATATATATATATATATATATATATATATATATATATATATATATATATATATATATATATATATATATATATGTATTTATTTAGTCCGTGGGGAGATTGATTACTTATTGAGGATATTTTTGTGGAAGTGTTATGTAAATTTCATAGGCATTTGTGCAGGACGTTACAGGACATATATACTTCATAAAATTTTTGGCATTTTCTGTTTTGATAGCATTTTTGGTTTGAAACATTTTATGCCTTTCTCGGGATTTTTCAAGATTTATTTCAATGGAATTCTTATATACGTATCTCTTTGGGGTAGGTAATTTTGTGTATGCCATTGCATAGAAAATGTAGAAATCTTTATGATTAATTTCTCTTGTCAATTGAAGTTCAAGGTGTCTTTGGCGGTTAATATCAGTATCTATAACCATAAAAAGTGCACACACTCACTTTTTTGTTAAATATAAATTTAGTGCGTAATAATTTTCCCACACTGTCAGTTATTAGTTCAGTAGCTCTTCGTTGAGCGAGTCGGTAGAGTTGTGGCCTAGCACTCGCTAGGCCCGAGTTCGACTCTCCGGCCGGCTAATGAAGAGTTAGAGGAATATATTTCTGGTGATAGAAATTCATTTCTCGCTACAATGTGGTTCGGGTTCCACAATAAGCTGTAGGTCCCGTTGCTAAGTAACCAATTGGGTCTTAGCCACGTAAAATAAGTCAAATCCTTCGGGCCAGCCCTAGGAGAGCTGTTAATCAGCTCAGTGGTCTGGTAAAACTAAGGTATACTTAACTTTTGGCAGCGCATGTTACAGTCTAGCAAAGTACCTAGCAGAAAATCTTAGCCCATTGGTTGGTATGGTCTCTGATGCTGACGTAAGGAACAATGTTAACTTGATAAATAAACTAAATAATGAACAGATTAATAGTGAATCCAGTCTCGTGAGTTTTCATGTGATATCATTATTCACAAAGGTGCCTATTGACCATCTGCTGGAGTTTTGTCAGATTAGTTAGAAAACAGACAGGTAGTTATGCTGTTTTCCAAAACACGAATAGAATTCATCACATTATGCGTAAAAGAATGTAAATTTAAATTCAGTGGGAAATTTTACTCAGAAAACTTTGGTATGGCAACGAGTAATCCCTTATTTTCAGGGTTAAGTAATTTGTATGTAGAGTTTATTTGAAAGAAAAGTATCAAACAATATCATTCCACACAACGAAGTATGGCTTAGGAATGTTGACGGTACAATTTGTATATGGCCAGGGAACGAAATTGTAAATAACGTTTTTGATAAGTTGAATGGATAAGGACCATCAATTAAATTTACTATGACAGTGGAAAAAATGGTTGCCTCCCCACTTTGGATTGTCTGATACATATTACTAATTATGGATTTCAGTACAGTGTTTACAGACAAGCCACTAATATTTTTGCCTCTATGCATTTTTATTCCGGTCAGAGCAACAAAGTTAAGAAATCAGTGTGCACATCTATGTTTTTAAGAGCATTACTTATATATAGTTCTGAATAATTTGATGATGGGATAGATTAGATGAGGAATACAGGAAAGAAAATGAAACATTCTGAATATGTACTAGACAGTGCATTAGGGGCGGCAAAAAAGACTCTAACAAAACAGATAAACTGACAAAACCAAAAAAAAAATCTGCTTGTACTGTCATATAATAATATGAAAGATATCCCCCATTCTCTTAAGAGTTTTAGAGTTAATTAATGTAGCATTTAAGAAAAATAGAACAATGAAGCATGTACTTGCAAAGAAATCTCACCGCGGTACTAAAGGATGTGTATGTCGAATTCCTCAGAAGTTTTGTAATAACTTAAATGTTGGTCAAAGTGGAAGGCACTAGAAAGGAGAAGAGAACAGCATAAGAAACGTGTAAGACATACACGGTGAATAGTGGAATTTTTGTTCATGTTAATGAAAACAATTATACAATCAACTGGACGGGGGCAAAAAAGATAGCTTATTACATGTAAAAAGGCAATGGAAAGAAATATAACCGAGTCTAGTTTTATAATGCAAGTTGTAAAAATATGAACATCAGTCAAGACATGTATAAACTTATCCTATAATTTCAAAAGAATTATGTAAAATGTTTAAGGAAGTTAGTAGATATGCGAGGAATAAGGATAATCATATTTGTAAATATAATACCTGACCTAAGCACAAGTGAAGTTTGTCGCTCCTCCTCTTGGCGCCTGCCAAGTGTGGATTTGTAGTTTCCAACGGTTTTGGGTACTGTACTGTCTCATGAGTACTGATATTGTGAATTTCTTCTGTTATGTATCAGCCCTTAGTCAGTTGCTTAGAAATAAGACGAACCCGGTTAGGACCTACAACCAGTATATTATTTCTTCACGCATGGTTTTAAGTGCCATACATATCACGTGTTGTGATTTTAATCACACACCCATATATATATATAATATATATATATATATATATATATATATATATATATATATATATATGTGTGTGTGTGTGTGTGTGTGTGTGTGTGTGTAAGGGTGTGTGTGTGTGTGTATCTACTAATACTATAAAACGTAAGCAAATTATTCAATCTTAATTGTCGAAAATGCGAATCTCACTTTGAATTTGATTACTAGTGAGCGTAAGTCACTGCAGATCCGTTGTATGTTCTCTGAAAATGATTATTGCAATGAATCCCATTCGTGATATTTATGTGAAATTAATGATTTAATCAAAGCGATCTGCCTGTTTGTCCCTCTGTCTTTGCATATCGTCCTCAAAGCCATCCCGCGTCAGGCACACGAAGATTTTCTCTCCTTCCTTTGAGCGATGGGCGGCCAGGTCTGTCAGATGGATGGTGGGAGGGAAGGGAGGGAGGGAGGAAGGGAGGCCGTTTATCATTTACTCGTCATAATAAGGCGCCGTTCAGCTTGCGAATTCCCATTTTATCCTCTTTCATCGGGGCCGTTCAATTTGGCGTCTTCCTCCGCAGCCAATTCGTGGGTTTACATTTTGAGAAAACTTTGGCGTTCTATCAGATCCGAATTTCCAAATCTATAGCCTGGCAACCGATAGAAGAGATACGAGCCGACATCAAAGGTGGCTCCCCCAGCCCCTCCAATTTACACTTATTCCCACTTCATCGCGGCAGAAACCATGAATTCGTCATTCTTTCGGAAAATCTTCCTTTTGAAAATTTCGATTGGCAATTTAGGCTACTCGTCGGGCTCGGGGTTTTGATACGGATCCCAAAAAACCCAGCTTCTCATCCTGTCGGGATGTATCTACACAAACACGCCTACACGAACACACTTGCACTCTTCCTGAGTCGAGACTGCTCTTCTTCTTCTTCTTCTTCTTCTTCTTCTTCTTCTTCTTCTTCTTCTTCTTCTTCTTCTTCTTCTTCTTCAGACTTTAACTTTCTTACGCAAACCGCATCTTTATCTCGACTTCTTTGTGCCAAGCAGATCTTTATTCATTTTCTGTCTATCCTTTTTAGCCTGCTTTACTCTTCTTCCTCTTTTAAAGAGGAGGAAAATGTTGTGTTTTCCTTCCTCTTTACAGTTGTCTGCAAGGCAGTTTGCTGTCCTCATAACGCAAGTTCTTTTGAGGATGACTTTTGTATGTTTGAAGGCAAGATTTGCTACGTTAGGCAGAGCTCTCTCTCTCTCTCTCTCTCTCTCTCTCTCTCTCTCTCTCTCTCTCTCTCTCTCTCTCTCTCTCTCTCTCTCTCTCTTTTCTTTTCTTTGATTCTGGAACCGGACAAGGAAGGACGAATCGGCGCGTTCCCTAAAATCCAGGAACCTCTTTTGACCTAAGCAGGGAATTAGGTATCTACTTATTTGTTAGATGGTTGCTGTGGGTTGCAGCTGGTGTGGACAGAGAAAGTGAGATAAGATAGAAGTAACTCCATATAAGGGGGTTCATTGCTCCCTCAAAATGTACACTAATTAAACGGGAGGGCTGTACGAGGTAATCCTCACCCTATTGATTTGGAACAGTTCAGTAAGTACTCACTCATATTTAATGCGACATTAGTGTCTCAAGTTACATGTTTATATATATATATATATATATATATATATATATATATATATATATATATATATATATATATATATATATATATATATATATACATACATATACATACATTTCATACGCACCTTTTGTGGGGCACACATTTCTGATTTCTCATAATTATTTCACTATATGAGTGTATTAAAAATGTAACTCATATTATAGCTACCAGTAATTATATCTTCAGAAGCTAAGCACTCTTCCGTAT